>NC_060275.1:48167303-48382169 GCF_021613505.1 Equus quagga | reverse complement strand
TTTTTTATCTTCAGGGCACAGGTGGATGCCCTTCTATAAGAAATTACTTTCAAGAGGAATTTCCTTGAGCCAATTTGGGGCATAGAAACTCGTGCTCTCCTTCAGAGGTGTGGGGAACAGACAGAGCTAAGATAGTGTGTTTGGCTACTTCCAAACTGGGTCTTCCAGAAGTAATTCTCACATATAATCACACCTCTGTGTTGAGAAGCAATCGTGTAGCAATCAATAAAGATAATAATGATAACTAACATTTATGGGGCACTAATTATGTGCTAGGTTTCTCTCACATACTAGCTCCCTTCATTCTTCTAACGACTTACAGAGAGGTTATTATATTCTCCATTTTGTAGAAGAGGAAACTGGAGTTCAGAGAAGTCTGGTCATTTGCCCCAGGCATAACGCTAGTAGGTGACAGAACTGTTTTCCTTCTGGAATTCCCCCTTGTTTTTGTCCTTGGTTGACACAAACTCCATATGTTTTGGGGTTTTTTGGGGGGGGGCTTTTTTTAGAAGATCTATTTGAATCTCATTAAAAAAAGCAGGGGCCAGCCCGGTGGCACAGCAGTTCAGTTCGCATGTTCCGCTTCTCGGAGGCCCGGGGTTCGCAGGTTCGGATCCTGGGTGTGGACACGGCACCGTTTGGTAAGCCATGCTGTGGTAGGCGCCCCACATATAAAGTAGAGGAAGATGGGCATGGACGTTAGCTCAGGGCCAGTCTTCCTCAGCAAAAAGAGGAGGATTGGCAGTAGTTAGCTCAGGACTCATCTTCCTCAAAAAAGAAAAAGCAGGTATAAGAATATATAAATATATTTTCATGACCCTGGATAACCTAACCAGTCACCACTTGTGCAACAGGAATAAATGCTACATTGAAGTAGTATTTCTGATTATTTCCCTTGTGTCGTACTGCAGTGTGAACTGCAAACACCAAGCAGATTCTAAATAGAGAGAGTGAAGCTCTTGGGAGCACTGAAGTGGTAAACTATTGTATAGTGTTAAAAATTATTTCTATCCTGCTACTCAGGAACCTGTAATTATGGGAAAATAAGCCACACCGTTTAAATACACACTTGGGCCCTGGCCTCCATTTACACAGCCAGCTTTACACAGCCTGTTCAGGTGAAAGCCCTTTTGTTTTCCAGCTAACGTCCTGAATCATCTTGGACGATTGCTTCAGTTCTCTGAGCAGCTTTGACATAACTAATGTTTTCATAAGATACCCAGTCTCATTGTTCCTAACTCCTGGTTGCCTGCCATTTCACGTCTTTGAGCCTCAAGTAAGTTGAGAGCTGTGGACACATGGGTGTGATGAAATGGTTTCCTCCTTTCCCTTCCCAGGCTGTAAGCTGAAGGCTTCCTCCAAGGGCCCTGGCCTTCCAGGATCGAAATTGATAGAGAACACAGCCTAAGGCAAAACTTAAGGTGTGGGTCTCCATCCCAGAGCAAAAGAGTGAGGGGGAAAGAGAAGTGAGTCAAGGAGAAAGAGAGAGCAAATGTAGGCTGATGCGTGACCACGCTGGCCATGTGCCACCAAAACCATGCCTGAAGCTCAGCCAGCAGGACTCTCTGGGTAGGCCAAATGGAACCATCACATTTTGGAATTGTTGGTTTCGGGGCGGGGTGCAAGTGAGGAAGGCAGAGGAGTTTATCCTTTAGATGGTTCCCTCCATCTCTTGACTCTCATTGGTCAAAGCTGGTTCCTCAGGGATTCAGCTCTCCCTCAATTTGGGGTTTCATCTGGCCCCTCCAAGCAGCCGTGGGGCAGCCATCTTCTGTGCAAGATGGCAAGACGCTTCATGTGAGCCTGCAAGTGGTGGGGAAAGCCAGCACCTCTTCGGGTCTCCTCAGAGATCTGGGCCTGGTCTGCAAAGCTGTTGTGACTCCCGTGCAGTGGGCATATAGCAGCTGCACCAGAGTTGGCCCTCAGCCCTCACACTGGGGAGGCTGCATCTGCGGACGGCAGCAGAGATAAGGCCACAGTGGGAAGCTGGGGCTCCTCCTGAGCAAGTACCCAGGGCCCAGCAGGCAGATGGGGCCAAGCAAATCTGGGGAGGCACAGAACTTGGGTCCAATACAATACCCTTTCCAATTCTAAGGTAATATTTGAGAATTAGTCAGAGTTCTTGCAAGCCACAGGAACACACTCTAGCTTTCTTAAGCCAGAAAGGAATGTATTGGGCGTACATTTAAGAGCTTTCAGAGACTGAAGAATGGGTCTCTTTATAGAACAAGCAATAAGAACTATAGCACTAGACAGCAGAAACAGTGGCCCACATAGCCCTGCCATGGTGGCAGAACGCTCTCTCTACCACAGCCCAACGTCACTGCCTCCACATGAGACTATACACTACAGGACATGCCTCCAAAATAGTAGAGGGGGGTTATTTGTTATGGCTTGAATTGTGTGACCCCATTCCCAAATTCATATGTTGAAGTCCTATCCCCCTAGTACCTCAAAATGTGACCTTCTTTGGAGATAAGGTTTTTGCAGAGATAATCAAGTTGAAATGAGGTCATTAGGATGGGCCCTAATCCAATATGACTAGTGTCCTCATAAGAAGGGGAAATTTGAACACAGAGACATGCATAGAGGGAAGACAATGTGAAGAGACATAAGAAGATGGTCATCTACATGCCAAGGAGAGAGGCCTGGAACACATCCTTCCCTCGCGGCTCTCAGAAGGAAACAGCCCTGCCGACACTGTGATTTTGGACTTCTGGCTTCCAGAACTGAGAGCCAGCAAATTTCTGTTTTGTAAGCTACCCAGTATATGGTACTGTTTAACGGCAACCCTAGCAAACTAATACAATGGTGGAGAGCTAAGAAGAAAGAAAAAAGAAAATCCTCGTTGGTTAAACTCTTCGTAGATTGCTAAGAACACTTTGATGTACATACATCATCCCACCTGGCAGGGCTGACTCCGTGACACGAGACCTGTACAGTCAGGCAGGGCTCTGCTCTCAGAAGCACCCAGCACTTGGTTTAATGCTCTGTGGTTACCATTTTGAAATTCTTAATACTTTTTAAACAAGGATTCCCACATTTTCATTTTGCACTGGGCCCCATAAATTATGTACCTGGTCCTGCTACCTGGTTATCACAACAGTCTGTGTTTACCTTTGAGGTAAACAGAGACTTTATCATTATTTGTGCTTTTAGATGATGACACTGAAGCTGAAAGAGGTTAAGCAACTTGATCAAGGTCAGCAGAGCTACCCAGAGTTGGATCAAGAACTGAGGTTTCTGATGCAATGACCTCTGTGTTCCATGCAGTTTTGAGATTCTGTAACTCCAGAAGTCGTCTAAGAAGTGAGAAAATTTGGAGGTAAAATGTTTACACATTTATGCCTTTACTCAATGATCTTAACTGAAGTTTAACACACAAAACCAGGTTCAGTGTCTTCTAGATGACCCTTGATGTCCCTGGCCTCCTAGTCAAGTTCCTCTACCAGCCTGAATTAGAGATAGTGTCTTTTTTCTTGGTCCTCTCTAGTCTACTTTTATCTGTTTTTCTATTAGACACTGTATCTCTAGAGAAGCAGGTTCTTGCCTACGTGGGCCCTAGGTCCACCCGGCTGACCTCAGGCCACTGGAGTTGTGTCCTTGGTCAAGGACCTTGAGAAATACCTTCAGGAATCAATTGATTAGCCTCTTCCTTGGTTCTGGATGTTCAGCCTCTTGGCTTTATTGGGATAAACCAGCCCTTCTAACTCATGTATTATGGAGTTTCACCCTTTCTCCCTGTCTCTCTCTTCTCTTCTATTCTTGCCTTAAGGATGCTTTTCCATCAGGACAATTATCCCAGTGTCTTGACTCTCTTTTGATTTTTCTGCTTTGATTTCCGCCGAGCCTTTGTTCTACCACAGTTTTCTAATAGTCTCTCAGTTCTTCACAGCTCTGCGCCAGCATCACCAATACACCCTGGAGATTTTCAAGTCACTTACATCATCAATGTCCTAAAGAAACATTTAGTAAAGTTGTGCTAATTTACTCTTGGGTTCTACTCAAATAGATCATTTTCCAAATCCACCAAATTTTTGGAAGAGGTAGGAGGAAGTTTTGGGGTTTAAATTTTTCTTTACCACAGAATGGAACATTGGCGAGTGAGGCATGCAGTAATTATATTTTGTTGTTTCTTATTCATCCTCTGAGATAGACGTAAGTTGTAGGCCTACATTCCTCTCTTTGGAAACAACTTCTTCCCCATTCTGTGTGGGTCTAGTGGGGCTGTTCGTCTGGGTGCTCTACCCTCCTTCCTGCCTCCCCATGTGACCTAGGCTGGCCAATCAGAGTAATCTATCCTCCAGTGATTGCGTCAGGGATTGCCATGTGATTCAGGCAGTACCAATCAGAATCATCCTTGACAATGCGTATATAGAAACTGGAGGGGCCAGCCCAGCGGTGCAGCAGTTAAGTTGGCATGTTTGGCTTTGGTGGCCCAGGGTTCGCTGGTTCGGATCCCAGGTGTGGACATGACACCGCTCATCAAGCCATGCTGTGGCAGGTGTCCCACATATAGAGGAAGATGGGCACAGATGTTAGCTCAGGGCCAGTCTTCCTCAGGAAAAAGAGGAGGATTGGCAGCAGATGTTAGCTCAGGGCTGATCTTCCTCACAAAAAAAAACAAAAAAGAAACTGGAGAGAGGATCGGTCTTCCTCTACAAATGGGCAAGCATGGAGACCAATGCTCACAGAAAAAAATCTAAAAGTGGGGAGTGGGATCTAGATTTAGAGACTACAACATGAGAAGATCTCTAATGTTGGTTACTAGCTCATGGAGTGAAGGGAGATTCACTTGACCAGCAGCCGTTTAGAGTTATAAGGGCTGGCGGTGGTGGAGAAAACTCAAATCTGGCAAACAAGGGCCTTGAATTGCTCTCACCGTACAGCGACAGCTCAAGATTGGGATTAGTACCACTCTCAGGACTTTTTCTTTCTTTCTTTTTAATGTATGAAGATTTCTGGGTTGTTACAACGCTTGGGAGATGCTTTTGGCCCTGGAGGCAGGACTGCTAGACTCTTGCAATGTACAGGACTGTCCTACAGAATGAAGAGTGTTCCTGTTACCTGCTCTCCCACCACAGGAGAGAAAAAGGCCCAGCTGTCCTGGTGTCACTGAGTGGACACATGTATCCAGCCCTGCAGATGTCTGAGATCCACCCTCAGGTTGCACCTTTTCCATTTAAGCCCCTTTGACGAGGGTTTGGTCACTTGCAACAGAAAGAGAACTGACAATTTCACACACTAGGGAGCAGCAAGTGCTCTGGTTTTCTGCAATTGTCTCTGGAAAGTTTCTAGTCTTCTTCGCATTAAACTAGCCCTTCATATTAGATCAGGTGAGCCTTCCACCTACCCACCAATCTGACCATGTCATGCCCATGTCTCAATTCCCTCCTGACTCCTCATTGCCTGGACGCTCCTTAGCAAGGCCCAGAGAGTCCTCGTGCCCTGACTCCTACCCCGCTCCCCAGCCTCATCCCTTGCCATTTACTGCCTCATACTCTACACTCTGGATCAAGTGCACTGTTTGAAGATTTCTGCTGCTTCATATGTCCATGCCATTGCTCATGCTGGTCCCTCTGCCTGCGATACGTCTCCTACCTCTCTCTTCCAGACTCGGCTCAATTATCCAATCTGTCACAGGAAGCCTTCTACGAACCCCCAGATGGACTAATGCCCCTCCTCTGTGCTCCCTTAGTGCACAGCATATACTTCTATCTTACAACCATTTTATACCAGAGTGTCTGTGGGTGTGTCTGTCTCATCCACTAGACTAGAAGAGTCTCAGGGCTTGTATCTTCTTCAGCTTTGTTTTCCAACAGCACCTAGAGTACAGTAGCTGGCACATAGTAGGTCCTTAAAAAAGGTACTGCTGAACTGAATGGGCCCATGTTATAGGCAAAATATGCTCATCTTTCTGATGTATTTGGTAATTGAGTCATCTTGGACAACATCTAGGATAACTTGCAATTTATATAATGTATCATTCTTGGTGTGAACCATTAGTGTACCTATAACCATTCGCATGGCATGTGTATGAAAAAGAGTCCTTACAGGCAAATAATGTTAAAAATTGTTTGAATTACTTAATTGAACGAAGGAAAACAATAGAATCACTATCTTAAGCCTAGAGGAATGAAAGCATTTTTTATTTATACAAGGCCATTTTAGGTCCCCAGGCAAGTATGGTGGGATGAGGGTGTGGAAACTAACCTTGCTTGTAGGCAGAGGTGAGGGGCCCGCCCACTGGAAGCTGTTTCCTTTCAGAGGGTAAGGAAATAAGATGCTCCTGAGCCCAGAAACCTGTTGTTCTTTGGCCTGGTTTTGGATGAAGAAACTAGTCCCTGTGGTATCTGGGCATCCAGTTCCCTATGCGTGGATATAAATTGCATTCTCATTTTCCCCTGTCATCTTACAATATCCCCTTGTTTTCACTGTTTTTGTCTCAGAGGAGATGGCAGGGTGAAGAGAGTGAGAAGAAGTGAAAAAGTGTACATTTTTAGCCATGACACAGCTGAATGTTCTGAGTCTTCTTTACAACCACATTTAAAAATAAAAGTCAAGAGTTAGGATTTAAGTGATTTCTTAGTGTCCACATCCTTTACCCTCCTTAATGAGGGCCTGTCTTCTTCTGGCTGGCTACCCTCTGTATAGAGTTTCTTTTAACTCCAGCTATAAATAAATCACTAGCCAATGGAATGCATGCAATTTCCTAAGATATTACATGACATGCTTTTGTTTTAAAGGTCTAAATACACACCTTTACTCTAAGTTTATAATACAACTTTTCATATCCGAGGATATAAAAATGATTTACCATCACAATCATATATTAAGTTATGCTTTCACTCATTTATTCATGCAATGTTTCTGAAACATACACTAAGAGTACGAAATCAGGCCAATGGACACAAAGATGAATAATAGCCACTCTGATTTCCAGCAGTTGCTGTCTAGACAACTGTTTTAGGACTTTTTTGGGTTTGCTGACATCAGACTCACCTGGGGTTCTCGGTAAAATGCAGATGCTTGGGCTCCACCCTAGTTTAAGTGAATCAGATCATATATGAGATCATATCTTTGCCTGTCTTCAAAATACCTTCTAAACATAAGTGATATTTGTACTTTTAGGAAAAGAAGATCACATGAAACTCATAAGGGTGTGCATGTGTGTGAGTGTGTGTGTGTGTGTACCTCCTCAGTTAGGCCTCCAGAAAGTCCTAGGTTTTACTCTAACAACCAGGACTTACTCAATGTGTGCAATAAGATCCATGTTTAAACCCACTTTAACCCCTACTGGCTCCAAGCCCTTGGGAAAATTATCCAACTTCTTTTTGTTTATGTTCACATCTGTAAACTTGGGATAAAGCCCACCTCACAGGGTTACTTTGAGAATTAAAAGGAATAACCTGTGTAAAGTCTTAACACAGCACCGGGCATGTAGCGATGGCAGCCAACAGCCATTCCTGATTGATGGGCACTCTTTAAGATGAGATGTTTTTCATAATAAACTATTTTTTTTCTTCCCCAGATATATGAAATCAAAGAATCTAGTGATGAACTCCCTTCTCCCACTGTTATGTACACTCTAAACCCTGTGGTTTAGAATGATTTTTTTAAAAAATTAAGTTTTAAAGAGGTATGATTTACATATTAAAAGAGTCATCATTTACATTGCACAATCCAATAGTTTTTAATATATTTACAGCATTGTGCAACCATCACCACTATCTAATTTTAGAACATTTTCAAGATGAATTTTTAACATGTCTGTGTGCGTATCCGTACCTTCCTTAGGGAAGCAAACCTGTTCAATAGAATCTTTTAAAACAAATACACGATTTTATAAACTGTAGCAGATATTTCCTCCTTTACATATCTTGGGAGACTACAAATGCTTTCTGTTTTATGATATTTTTTTCATCTTTTGAATTCCTCTTCTGGAATTGTCTTCAAAATTGTATTCACTTTATTTTAAATAGCTTCAGTTGTGATGGATATTCTTTAGAAGACAGATGTCAAAGTGATCAGAAATAGTGATTAGCTCCCTTTGATGACTAATGGGGGCTCCAAAATCAAGGACTCACTATAAATTAGTGAGACAGGGGTTCTTGTGTGGCCCATATGCTAACTCTGAAGGTGTAAAGAATAGACAAATTAATAGAAAATAGGTGAGTATCAGTTCATAAGGTATACATTTGTTACAATCATTTAAGGAATAAATCTAGGAATTACATGGATTCTGACAAACTTCATACCAACCTCTACTATGATACTTCCTATATTGTACTATGAAGGTATATCTGGCTACAATTTTCATCCGCAGTAATGAGAGGGCTCTGTCTAAATATCACCAGCTCTTACCCCCTGTTCTGACACAGTGGGAACACTCCGTGAGTGCCCCATGAAAAACCAGAGAGTGGGCACACTCAGCTCCAGGACGTCCACGCATTTGCATAGGTGATAGCTGTGTGCATTACCTGCAGTGAGAGAAAACTTTTTCTTCAACTAATTCCTTAAGTTACTACAGGGAATTCACTGGTGCTGAGGGCTGGGTTGGGACACCTCAATTTCTAACTTAACCTCAGAGCAAAACACACGTGATTTATGACTAAGGCACTATTCTATATGAGCAATGTATCTCTCCTTGCAAAGATCATCGAAAACCTGAGTGCAAAACGTGTTACACACACAGGACATAGAAGAAGCACTTTAAAAATCTTCATACCAAATACTATTGATTTCCTTGTCCAACCCTTCAGGCAGTGTCAAAACATGTTAATGGATTATTAAAGCAGAAACAATTCAAATCCAAATGAAAAATTCTAAAACCTAGATATTTTTTATACATTCTGAAGAAAATCTGCACTTCTTCCTCAGGCTATATTAATAATATCAAACATGTATTGCTTATGTTAGAAATGGTTTAAATTAATCATTTCCATGTGATACATCTGTTTATTTACACAGATTTTCTTGTGGCTGGATATTTCAAGATAATATTATTGACAAGTAAATATATGAATAGAAAGACACACTGGCTATTATAAATACTAGAAAACTAATTGCATGGATTCAGATAATATCTTGCTCCTAGAGCTTACGAAGCACTTTCACATGCCCACTATTTCACTTACTTGCCTTGTAGGTACTGATTATCTTCATATTAAAAATGAGGAAGCTCAGGCTCAAAAAGGTTAAGTAAAATTGCCCAGGTCACAAAGTTAGTTAGTGCATTGCAGAACCAGAATCAGAATCTATGATTAGACTCCTGGCCCCATCTCCCTCCCCCGGCACTACCAAATCACTCCTTTGGCGCTCACCCTCACCATGCAGCTTACGAATAGGTTTGAGTACCTACTGCATGCTCTAGACCGTCTGACTACCTGTAAAGATTTGGAAACACATCCACTCTGAGAAGCCAATGCCAACGCTGCTGCTGCTTCCACCCAAAATAGATTCACGCATGTGGTTAGGTGAACAGAGAGGCACATCTCCTTCCTCCTACAGTCAGGGGAGGAGCCTAGTGGTTAGACGAACTGGGACACACCATTCGTTGTCAGTTAAAGTAGGAAAGGTTTAATAATATCTTAGCATAATAAGCCCAGGATTGTTAGTAAGAAATAAGGTAAAGTTACATGAAAAGAAGGAAAATAATTTTCTTATTTAGATAAAAATGGGGATTCCAGATAGAAATTAATCATAGTGGTAAGATACGTTTGGTTTTAGACACTCCAGGAGAAAACCCACTGCATGGAAGCTCCCGTACCCTTGACACCTCTCCCCTCCCTCATCCTCAGCACCAGAGCTCCTCTGCTGCCCTCCCTAGGGGCTCAGCAGACCCAGACCTTGAAACCAGAGACAACCTCTCCCTCTACAGAGCCAGAGTCAGTGGACAGAGAAGTCATGGACATTCGCCAGAGGCTGCAAAACGTGCAAATCGTGAAAAGGGACCAGGGGAGAGGGAGACACCATTACTTCTGTAAGGAGGAGCGACAGGTGGTAGATCTGAGGAACAGCAGGTATCAATGAAAAGCAAGGAGACAGGTTAAAGGCCAGGGATGCAGGAAGAAAGGCAAAAGGGATGGGAGGGAGAGAGACAGAGAGTGAGAGACCCTCTGAAGCCCAAGAGAGAGCTGTACTCCCCCTCACAGACACACCCCATCAAGGACTTGAGCAGGAGGCCTCACTGCTTGAGCTCCCCAGGGGAGGAAAACAATGGGAAGAGGGACACAATGCCTTCATCCCCAGTCTTTCCCTGAATCTATACAGCAGCAGAACAATGATCAAACCTACAGTGTGCCCACTGGGTGTTCGGTTTGGGGAAAAGCACAGGAGGAGGTATCCAATCTGAAAAGGGCATTGTCCTGCTCCGTGGTCACCACTGTGGTCTCCAGGGCAGCATGAGTGTCCCATTGGAGACATCCATCCTGCTGGAGAGACAGCCAGGTGGACCCCCTGCAGGTCTACTATGTGCTCCCCTCCTTGGAGGCCAGCTAGTGTCCCACTTGTGAACACAAATGAAGGAACCAGCTGTACAGTTTTACCTATTAACCCTTAACCTGATTTGCCTTCTAATTAAAAGCAGTAACTGAAATCTTCCATCACCTTCAGAAGAGTAAAAGGGCTGAGTTTGATAGCAAAGCTAGTGTAACATGAAAATGGAGTGACACTAATTTCCCTGCCCTCTTCCTTTTCAGAATTCCAGACATTCTCGGAACCTGTATTTATTTCAACTGGTAGAGTAGATTTACAAAAAGGCACATTATGGCGTGGTTATTAGTATTACTAAAAAATTTTAATAGAGCCTAAGCACACACAACAAGATTTTCTTAAGGCAGGATATTCTTTAAATGCGTTTAAAATGTAATTCCCAAAACTCAAAACATGTTTGGGAAGACAAGGGTAGGGGATGTTTGTTAGTTGTCTCTCTGACATCCGTACCCTACCTCCCTTTTCCTAATAGACTTGGGATTTCCCAGCCGTGGAGTTTGGGTGGAATTGGCTCCACCTCCCGATCCTGGAGCAGGCTCTGATTGGCTTAATCCAGTCACAATGAGCCACCCCTCCTAACCACATTGATCCGTTCAAGAATGAGCACTGGCCAAAGTCAGGCCAATCAAAGCCAATGAGATTCAAGTAGGGGATTTTTGATTAAGCATTGGAGAAGCAATGCCTTCCTACAGAATGTGAAGGGGCAAGAAGTTCACCCCACGAGCTTCCAGCTGTTTGGGGACCAAGAGAGGAAGGCTTGTCTGAGAATAGAGCTACCAAGCACCAAAGTGGCATACGGAGAGGTGGAGAAACTGGGACCCAGTCACAGTGTTGCAGCCTCAGTACAGCCTCATTATGGGAAACCCTCTTCACCAATCAATAAATTTGCTTTTCTGAGCCAATGTGGGTCAGGTTTTTCTGTTACTTGCAACTGGACATCTTAATCTACAAAAATACCTACTGTATAAAAGGTAATACACATATCTAAACCGTTTCACTGAGCATTTGGACTTGGAATTTCATCTTCATAATGAAATCTCATGAAGAACCACAAAATACTGACAACACCCACAAGAGGTGGTGTGTAGAAAGGAAATAGTTCTTTCTTCCACTTGAGAGATTTCTTTTCTTTTTTTTCCCCCTCCTTCCAAAGGAAACACTTGGGTAAATCCTATTAGGCTGAAGCCAAGCACCCTGAAGACTGCATGAGTTCTGCAGGAGGGTGCTGAGAATCTCACAACTTCAAGTATATGGTGCTCTAACGTGTTAGCAATCTAGATTTTCCTTTCTTTTGTAGGTACAATACACCATGACCTCTTAAATATGTCATTATCTACATTATTATCTAGTGAAGAAAACACAATCAGCCTTAATTCCCCACCTGCTAGGTGAACCTTGGGTAGGTGTCAGTGCCAACTACAGCTGCCACAAGTATCACTACTGGTCCATATGTTGTCTCTCTTCACGATTGTGGGGCCCATTTTGAATCCTCTTTGTATCCCTTATCACAGAGCAAATATTTGAAAATGTCCCTTCATGATGCTGCTGCTAATCTAATTATTTTGGTATCTGGTTAAATCCAATTTGGCACCTAGCTGGTGTATATTACATGGCAGACTTATCCTCTATCCATATCACCCCTTCCCTGCCTATTATGGGGTGGTGGGCAGTTGCACTGGACCTTGACCCAATCATTCAACAGTTAAATTTCACTAAGTCTGCGTAACCAATTGTGCTAAGTTCTTGAGACAGAACTAGCCCCACAAAGATTGGTTTGATTTTGCTCCCTGCTGCCCCCATCCTCAGCTGCGGGGCCCCAGGAACAACTTGTTAACAATGCCCAGGGTGCCATCAATTCCTTGACATTTTTCCCTCTCCCCAGTAAGAGGGACACAGAGAACTGTGCCTGTTTGCCTTCTTCAGTTGTGGGAGTACCGGCTCTCCGCTAACTTTGATATTGCTCTCTGGTTTTGCTCCCTCGTTGACTAGACTGTTTCAGGGATTTGGGGGTGGATGGTTCCACAGACCCAAAGTTCACCCAGCTTGTAAGCCCTGGGCATGTTGTCAGCTCTCGTCACTGGTAACATGTGGACAGGGGCCCCTCTCTGGCAAGAGCCCACGTGAGCCACATGGCCAGTACAGAATCTAAGACCTGCGTTAGAGGGCTCTGCTCATCAAAACATACACACACATAAATTCACTAAAGAACACATGGGCACCTCTGTCACTCGGGATCTGGCACTTAATGCTGGCTCAGTGGAACTTATAACCTTCCATATCCATTCTCACGATTAACACTGTGCAGACCCCAAAGAAATACTACTCATTTCTTGCTCAATCTCCTAAAAACAAGTTACAGCTTCTGAATGCCATGAAGGTCTGTAGCACTGCTGACGCTTGAGACTAACAGTGCTTTAAATCCAAGAGTGTTTGGATAGGAAAATTGGTCAACTTGTCAGATCCTTCTCAGAACACATGAATGCAGTGATTCCTGCATTACAGAGTATTGTTTCTCAGGGGTGAGAACCATCCATTTTCTTCTTTTGGGGTTCCAATTTGTGACTTCAGATGTACTCAAGAATTAAATGGTATTTTAATAGTTACCCATGACAGCTAAGGAGTGACAGCAATTCACATTACTTAAATTTGTATATATGGATGTTGGGGATACTGTATGGATTTAGATATTTGTGTAAGGGATGGCACAAATCACAAAACAAGTGATAGCAACTTATATGATGAAATTGTATTATTTTGTAATTTTTCTGTGATAACTTATCATCTTGATCCTATTACTATGGTGGACGTGACATTTAAAATTCATGGGTTATCTCGAAACCTGAATATCTCTACCTTTAAAGACAATGTCAGCGGTAAATGCTTTGCAGAGCAACGTTTCTCCAAATTGAAATTAATAAACTACACTCTAAAAGCTACAATGATTTAAGAAAGGTGGTTTGATATTAAAAACATAATCTTGAATGTAACAACATATTTAGTGATTTTGTTAAAACACAATGCAAGAAAAGTAAATTTACGGAAAAATAAAAATGATTCATGAATTGTTTGTCTATATAATATTACCCACCCAGATATCAGCAGGTCAGACATACCCCAATAATGACTAAATTTAGTCATCTCTGACATTTTGCTGATATTTGGTCATATGAAAACCATAGCTTTCACTTATTTTTCTATTTCATTGATATCAAAGTATAATTGCCAGCCTAAGACTAGAACTCACTTCAACAGCTTAATTTATAACTCTTAAATATTCAGGTGTATACCATATGGGCCTCCATCTGACCTCTTGCCCTATCGCGCAAATGTTGGTGGCGGGCCAGAGGGGGTGGATGCCGGATCCAGGAGCTCTCCGGTCCAGCTCCTCGGCGCTAGGCTCTGGGCTGCGGTCCGGCAGGTACCGGGGGACCCGGACCCGCCGCCCACCTCCCAGGGGATTGGCTGCCACCGGCTAGTGGGCGGCCCCAGGATCGGGATGAAGTTGGGGGTCGCGGGTGCTGGCCGCGTGGGGTTTCAGGCTCTCGTGGCGAAAGCGCCGCGCGCTGGCTGCGGCCACCTGCTCTCTAGCCGCGCGCTCTTGCTGCTTCCCAGGAGGAGTTCCCCGTGCCCTTTTCAACCCGCTTGCCCTCTCTGGCTTCCCCGAGGCTCCGGGTCCGGCCCTTTTGGAGGAGAGGGTCAAGGTCCGGGGCTCGTGGCCTCGCGCGTATCCGCGCTGGCCCTGGACGGCTGGCCGAGGGGCGCGGTGAGGGCACCCACAGGGACCGGGCGCTGGGGCTGCAGGAAGCGGGGGTGGCGGCCGCTCGGGCCCCGGCTCCGCGGGGTTAGAGACACCCGGAAACGGATTCGCTTCGGTGCCCGCGCGAGCCGCGTGTCTCGGAGGGAGCGGGAGGAGCGGCGGGCGGCTGCTGAGTAATCCCCCGCGGCGGCGGCGGCGGGCGGCGGCCTGGGCGCGCACATCCCCCGCGCCGCAGCCGGTCGCGGCTCCTCCCTCCCCGCCCCGCCCCGCCGCCCGCCCCGCGGCGCTCCGGACAGGTAGCGGCGGGCTCCGGGCGCGCGCCGGGCCGCAGCAGCTGCTCCCGACCTCGCCTCGGCCCTGCGCAGAGCCTCGCGCGCCCATGGCCGGCTCGGAGCAGCAGCGGCCGCGGCGGCGGGATGACGGAGACGCGGCGGCGGCGGCGGCGGCGCCCCTGCAGGACGCGGAGCTGGCCCTGGCCGGCATCAACATGCTGCTCAACAACGGCTTCAGGGAGTCGGACCAGCTTTTCAAACAATACAGGTGACCCACGCCCCCTGCTCCCCCGCCCCGGCCACGCGCGCCTCGGGTCCAGCACCTGCGCTTCACTATGCAGCTGGCCCTCCCCCTCCCGTCGGTCACTAATCCCTGGCCCCGTCCCCGGTCCCCATGTCGCCTCCCTCGGCCTGAGCTGCAGCCGGCGCTTCTGCGCCTTTGCCACATCGCCGCTTTCCACCCCCACCCCCGCGCGGTTGTCCTTTCCCTCCGTGGGACCCGCCACGCGTCCTCCTGGAGCGCCCACGTCTCTCCCTCTCCCTCACTTTCTCCGCGGCCTCCCCCTTTGAGAGGCGCCCGGGGATTTTCCGCTCCCCGCTCAGGGGTCGCCCTCCCGCCGCCAGGTCCGGAGCCGGGCTTGGGGACCTGGGGCCGGATGCGATCTGAGGCAGCAGCGAGCCTTGGACTTGTAGTGGTGTCACTCCGGCTCGCGTGCTGCCAGAGCAGCCTTTGTGACACGGAGCACACCAGCTGGCTCGTGCCTGTTTCTTGTTCCTCGTATTACTTTGCATCATTGTGCATTCCGGACGCTTTTATTGTTTGAAAACAGATATGCATAATCGCCTTGCCGTGCAGGAATTTGAAAAACTCAACCTAACTCTGCTCACTTACCCCCTGTCTGCCTGTCTTCTAAAACTCAGTCCTGAAAATTAGTTTCTAGTACTTTTCAAGCAAACGTATTTACTATGGATTTCTCTAACTGAAAGGAAGAAGGAAATGGAGGGATTTTTTAAGTATATGCAAGAGTGGAAGGAAGAACACGTGTGTTCAGTTAATTATGTTTCATTCGTCTTTTTAAAAATGAAGTGAAAGAACTGAAACTGGGAACTTTCTTGTGGGTGTGGGAGGAGCCTTCAGTTTCATTGGGGACCAGAAGCATCTGCTTTCTCGTTTAGGAAGAAGTTTGTGATTTGCCCTTTGAGTGTGGACAAGACTCCGGGATGTTAATTACTAGCTTCTCTATAGATGCTTAAGGGCCATGTGCTTCACACTTTCTTGGGCCCCCTGGTTTGGTTAGGAAGAAGAAGTCTGATGTGCTGCTATGATGGAGAGCCACAGTCTTAAGAAAATGAGAGAGAGGGAGATAGGATGCCCAAAGTTTTCAGACCTCAAAGAATGGTGGTTTCTGCTGGTTGGAGCTTCCACATCTTAATGGCACAGCAAATATCTCACAACTATAAACTTTTCACTGAAGAAATTTTACTTTTAAATCAGTTTTTTTTAATCGAAAAATGAAAACTTCTTAGCTTTACTCAGAACATTTTATTTTTAAAGCATACAAGTCTGATTTCAAGCCAGAGTTTCATCAAGGCTTTTAATGGAGGATAGATTTAAAAGATTTACTTGTCCTGCAAACTCTCTCGGGTAGTTTTTGTAGCCTTCTGAGAATGTATTTCATGAGGCAAAAAAAAAAAAAACCCCAGCATCTGAATATTTCGTATACTGTGCTCTGACTTTTTTTAGACTACCAGTTTGTGTTGTATGAGAGAGGCCTGTAGAAAGTCTTAGAGTCAGGTTTACTCTCTTTAGTTGTTGATCAAGATATGGTGCTTGCGTGTCAATACTTCTTGCTTTGAAATATTTTGTTACTTATTTTAATGTTTTTTTCTTCTGAACTGCTTTAGTGTACTTAAATACTACCTTGTGGTTCCTGTATTTGAAAGCATGAAATAACAGTATTTTTGCCTTATCTAGGCAATTTTATGCATTGTTATTAAAGGGCAGGTTATGGGTCATAGGAAAACTCATTTTCTCACAGCAACAGCAGAGAGATGCATCTTGAAAGGTGTTTCTCTGTGGGTGAGTGTGTTGGGAGTTGGGGGGTGTGTCCAGAGAGGATTTACATCGTGTAGATAGGAGCTATCTGCTTGTGTTTTGAAATTAGAACTGAAGATAAAGAAGGAAACAAAATATTGTGGTATGTGTTCTTTGCCAAGCACAGTGCTAGGTAGGCGCATTCCCTTATATTCTCACTATTCTGTGACAACAAAAGAGTGAGGTGTGTTTCATCGTGACACTTCATAATGAGAGACTTGAGTCTCAGGGTTTAGCATGGAGCAGGACATAAGCACTGGGGGTGTAAATTAAGGACTCTTTTCGTTATACCTGCCTGTCTCATTAAATTTATTATTATTTTTTTGTAATTTGCCCTGCAACCTCATTTTCCAGCAACTTAAAAAACTTTTTTAAGAGGTGGACAGTAGTAACATTATCCTGTCAGCTTTCCCTTGCTCCATCTGATGTGTTTGTGATGTGGAAAGTCATTGCCTTCTTCTCGTCTCCCGAAATGTGCTTCTGGTCCGTGTTTTGGAAAGCGCGATTGTCAGAGGTGTGCTTGTGGACCAGAGTCTGCAACCAGCGTTCCAGTCCTAGTTATGCTACTTTTAGTACATACTGACTTTGGTTTCTTGAAATTTGCTTCCTTGCCTATAAAATGGGAGTAGCACAATCATAGTGTAGTTGCTAGAATTAAAAGAAATAATCCATGGTAGCTGTTACAATGTAAGCGCTCAGTAAACACTAGCTAGCTTTTGTACCTGATGTGTTCACCACTCTTGTGCTTTCTGCTTGACGTAGTTTGCTTAGAAGACAAAACGTCCTGTATGCAGGTAGCTTTTATATTTAAAGTTAGCCTCACATACTACATTTGAAAGATTTAGATCCTCTTATGCTTTTGGATGCTTCCTGTTCCAAAGTTGAATGGCCTACTGGAAAACTCAGCAGTAACTTTGTTGTAAGTATTAGAGAATACCTCTGGCTCAGTTTATCTACGGAAGAGAGAGCGACAGCAATTTGGTTATCTCTTTTCTTAGGATTGTTTTGTCACAGAGGACCACCCTTCCCCCATTAGTAGACCTTCCAGAATCTTATTGTTACAGTTTAGCAATAGAAACATATTTTGTATCTAGCATAACAATAACATTTTTTATTAAAGCCAGAAAATCATTTTCTCATGCCATGTTACTGGGATGGCAGAAGTTTCATCAATAGCTACTTACTGAGAAATGATTACCTCATAGAAACGGATTATTATGAAGGCCATTCTGAATTAGTGGAAAGTCTGGATTGTATAATTCACATATCATACATATAGGGATTAGAAATATATGCACAGTAGCGGCTTTCTTTTGAGCTATAAGACATGCCATAGTTGGAATTTCAAAATGTAGCTGTGATTTCCATTGTAACTATAGTAATGATGTAACAAGCTGCCCCCTTGTTGGCATTGAGCCACTGTCAGGTACTTGGAGATGTGTTCCCAGAGGTTGGAACAGATTGGTGCTGCTTTGTGGCCTCTCTGCTCAGAACCCAAGGACATAACTTTGTAAGTTCGTGATACTCACCACCTGAAATCAAATTCCTGATCTTGGTCTTAGGGTTCGGTGCTCTAATCCAGCAGTGTTCACTCTTCCTCCTACACACACACACACACACACACACACACACACACTCATACACACACTCATACACTCATACACTCTCATTCATTCTCACTCTTAACTGATGTTTGCATGCATGACACACACTCAGACCTTTGGGTATTCAGGCACAGGATGTGGTAGGCTGTGGTTATGTGCACAAGACAGGCACTAAATTTTTAGATGTTGTGGTGTAGGTAAGATTGACAGTGGGAGGGAGTCTGGGAGATGTATGTGTGGCCCTCTGTAGTCAGTAGGAGTGGAGAGAAGCAACTTATAGCCCAGCTTGGAGGAGGATTTTGTGGAGGAAATGATGCCTGAGCATCATGATGGGGTAGAAGTCAGTGAGTTGAAGGAGGAGGAGTTGGGAGGGTGAGGGGAAGAGGGAGAAGGAGGATGTGAGAGGCGGTGAGGTGGAAATGGAAATCTGGGAGAGGAAACAGTGAAAACGCCACATGGAGATGTGAAATGGCATCTCAAGAAGAGGGTTGAGAACTGCAAGCTGATCAGTATTATTAGGTTGTCAAGTTTGATGGCTTATTCTACACTTGTTATTTTCTTCTCAGATCCACTGGTTGGTCCAAGTTTCCTATGAGTCAGTGCTGCTTTTCAGGGTGACTTTGCTGCTAGGTGTCTAGTCAGCTCTCTGTTTACGATGACCATTGTCCCCCACAGTGTGGCCCTCACATCCATAATTAACTTTTGCCTCCTTAGGACCTCAGGGTCCTAATGTCACCATCTTTTTCTCTTTGGGGCTTGCAATATTACTTTGCTTTTTAATCAGAGAACTAGCCGGAGAGGTGAAGCACACTGAACTGTGAGGAAGACGGGAGACATCTGGAGCTCTTGGCCAAAACGAGCTTTGCAGTTCCAGTTTCCACAGGCCTGACATTTGCTCTCCCTCCTCCCCTGGAGGGCACCATCTCCATCTCCTGCTTTAACTCCTGGCCTTCTTTCTAACCTTAAGACTTCTATAATTCTTACCCCTGCCAACACCACCACCAATTTCTGGCTGTAAATCTTATTAAAAAGTCATATTTAGTCATTGTCAACTAAAATAAGAAGCATACAGTGATGATAATGAATGTTCATTGAGGATAAATATGCATGAATATAATAAAGAACTAGTAATAGTTGGTGTTATGAATTGTGATATTTTTCTTTTCCATGTTATTTAAAATTATAAAAGTGGCAAAAATGTATTAAAAACAAAAAGCAAGAAAGATTCAGGGTAAGTAATTTGTGTATTTTTAAAATGAATGTGTGGATTTTAAATTGTTTAACAGTTTACAGCACATATGACAAAGCCATATGACATGTGGCTTTATTTATGAGCATGTTGATTATAGAGCCAGTCTTACCATAGAGATGGCTCAGTATAATCCAGGGATTGCAATCTATCGCCGGTGGGCCAAATCTGGCCTGCTCACTGCTTTTGTAAATAAAGTTTAATTGGGACACAGCCACTCTCATTTGATTATGTATTTTCTGTGGCTGCTTGTACAATACAATAGCAGAAATGAATAGCTGTGACAGACACCGTAGGCTGGCAAAGCCTAAATTATTTACTCTCTGGCCCCTTACAGAAGAAGTTTATTGACCTCTGGTACAAACCATAGTTCCCCCTGGAAAAACTCAAAAGGCGTGTGTAAGAGGCCTAGGCCAGTAGATGTCTGAGCCTCTTCCGTGCCCCAGACTGTGTCGGATGCTTCAGAGGACAGGAGTTTCAGGCCACCTGTGTTTTCTGCATGATTTGGCTGCTCCCAGACAGCAGCGTGTCTGTGCCTTGCTGCTGGAGTCTATAGAGAGTCCGTGGAGGCAGAAATGCAAGAAAAGGAGAAGGGATGAAAAGCAGAAATGGTGTGAGGAAACGGGCAGGAGAGATAGGAAACTCATCTGTTGCCTTTTTCCATCCTCCTCGGTGGTGTGTTTGTAAAAAGGCTCATTTTTTTTCCCCCAACTATTGCACTGTCTGAAAAGCTCCCAATTAAATATTCATTATAGATATATTTGTCTTAATTGGGATTCTTTCAAAAATGCAACTGTCTGTAAAATAAAGGGAGAGTTTGTATAGGAAATTATCAGGAAAAAAGTGAATACGCATACTGTGGGGGGGGGGTGTGTCTGTGTACAAACACACATAGTTAAAGACTCGAACCTTAAGAGTCTGTGTGCTCTGAGTTATGCGTGCTGTATTAACAAGTAGTTCAGTGAGTTACCTTCATTACCTACCCTCGTTGAGAGGAGCTCTACCAGGTGGAATGAAGTTTCAATGAAGATAAGGCAAAAAAGGAAGAGAGAGAATATTGAGGCATAGAGCACTTTCTGTTCTAGTTACACAAAACCACTTGTAGATCCCGAAACACATCATCACATTTCAGGGGTCATGGCCTCCTGCACAGGCTGTTTTAGCTCCTAAAATACCATTTTTCACACCCCCTTCTCCTTTGCCAGGGTAACTCTCCTCCTTACGCAGCAACAGCAGTGGGACTTTGAAGAGGCTAAGGCTAAATAGAACTTGAGGAGGAGAGAGTGTAGAAGTACAGAAAGTAGATGGCTGTGTAGCACAGATGAATTTCTCTCTTGTTTCAAAACTTTGCCTAGTGCCCGCTCTACTCCGTGAGAGGGTTGGGATGCCGGCGAAGAATTCATCTCTTTTATACCTTTTCCACCACTTACTCTGTTCCCTAAATTCGGGGTATGCTGTTCAGCCAGTCACGTAGGTCCAGTTTGGGATTGAAGAGGCCGTTGTGGGCTAACGTGGGGATCTAGGCATCACTTTAAAGTCTTTTTATTATGGGGAGAAATGCATTCCAATTTCTGAACAAGTGACTTTGCACCTGTGTTTCTTTTTTATTGAGGTATAATTGACAGAACATTATATTAGTTTCAGGTGTACAACATAATGATTGGATCTTTGTATGTATTGTGAAATGATCGCCGCAATAAGTCTGGTTAGCGTCTGTCACCATACAGAGTTACAAAAACATGTTTTTACGTAAAACCGTTCATCACTTTGCTGTGTAAGGAGAGAGGGTCGTGACTCCCTGATCTCTCATTTGAGGATTGAGGGAGGGCTTTTCTCCAGGTGTGAAGGTGGTTGATGGTTTGCCATCTCAGCCCTTTCCCTAGCTGAGGTTGCTTTCTCCATCTCTTCCTTCTTGCTCAAGAATTTCAGAACACAAGAAATATATATATTACTCCTGTCTTACAGGAAAACTGACCGTTATTACAGAGAAAGGCCCTAGAGAGTGTCTGCCATGTGCAGGACACAAAAGGGAGAAGCAGCTCTTGCCTTCAAGGAGGTGTTGCTTACTTATCATCTTTAAATGTGCCTCAGGAAGGGTCACTTTAACACCTTGTCTTGTCCAAAGCTGTGCTGTCTGTGAAATCACTTGTTTAGGTGACTTGCTTTTCCTAATACACATCAAAATAAGCACATAATGGTAAAAATGGTAAAACTGTGTGCCAGGTCACACACCAGCACTCTTGAATGTTAATCCTTGTTTAATCCTCCCCACAGCTCTGTAAGGGAGTGCTCTTGTTACTTCTGTCTTATGGGGGGAGGAGGGGAGGCACAGTGACATTGAATGACCTGCCCAAGGTTTCACGTTAAGTGGCTGTCTGGCTCCAGAATCTGTGTGTTTAACCACTACACTGTACTACGGCTCTTCTGCAACTTAGACAATAAGAGAAATTTACCTATGTGCTACTACAGCCATCTTGGGGTGAGTCACCAGCAATATGCAAACCACACTCTGACACCCAGAGGCTACTCGATAAATCCCCAGAGAGATCCATCTTTAGGGAATGTGTCACCTGGAACTTTAGACCCTTTGTGGCTCCCAGTCTTCTACAGGATGAAGTCCGAGGTCCTCTCTTGGCATAGGATGTCCTGTGATCTGGCTTGTCTGCTTCCCTGCCTGCCTCCTGCCTCTTCGGCCCAGTCGTGTTGGAGTATATTGCATCATCTAACTAGTTCTGGCTTGTCATTCAAGACACAGCTCAGATCTCCATGAAAGGGTGGTGTGACTCCTCAGTGCTCCTGCAGCATCCTTCCACCCCTTTATCCAGCACTAATGTTGTAGGGAAGTTGTTTACATGGCTTCCTGTCTGTGTGATGGGGCTGAGATAGTAGAGATGGGTGGACTTGCTCGTCAGGTGTTTTGGCCTTCCTGAGGTTCTGGAGTGATGTGGGATCCATGAGATTTTATAGGCATATCAGCTCCCTTTTATTAGCTAGTCGGCAAGTGCAGCCCAGGGGCAGTGTCATTTAGGAGCTCTGAAAGTCAGGATTCCATATCACTCCTTCCATAGTGACACAGTAGGTGCATCTCTTGACCCAGTGGAGGCGCTCTGGAGTGCCCCCTGAATTGACACTCTGCTCCTCATGAGCAGCTAACAGAACCTCCTGGCCTGTCAGCCTCTTCCCTTTGGTGCAGCCAGGTGGCCCAGTGCTTAGTGTGGGGCAGTGCGGAGCAGAGCTGCCACTGAGCACACGCTGGTCTTGATGGGTGCCATCAAAGGAAAGCTGAGCAATCTCAAGTCTCCTGCTTCTGTAGTGGCCTCGGTCTCAGCTGCGCATGGCCCAGGCATCATAGCTCTTTGAGTGAGCTGTCCTCCGCTCTGTGTTGTGTCCAGTCAAGGGGAGTCCTGCTCTAACTGGCCGCCCTTTCACTTCTCTCAATAGCTGCCTGTGGGGCTCTGGGCCACCCCCCGGGCAGTGCTGGCATGACGTGATCTGTAGTATTTGCCTCTCTGGTGTGAGAAGGCAGAAATCCAGCTCCCCAACTCCAGGATCCCTGTCCTGAATTTCAGGAAGAACTGGTCTCTGGAACAACTTGGCGGCTAGAAGGGAAGCTTTCTAGAGCAGGGGCTCTTGTCTGTCAGATCTAATGCCCTCTTTTTATGATAAATATTTTAGAATTCCTCTTCTCTGCTCCTAAAACAAAACTGATAGATGAAATGACTTGCTGACATGTACAATGTCTAAAAGTCAATAGAATGCCCAAATAGTTTTATAAAGGAGAAGTAAAAAGAAATTCATAATGAAAAATTCCATGTATTTCAAAATGTAAATGCCCAACACGCCTTCATCAGAAGATGAAGTAGTTAGATACTGGCACCTGTGTATAATGAATAAATTTGGATTTAAGAGAAGATCAGAAGCCATCCCATAGTAGAGAAATCAGAGAGCAGATGCACTTTAAACTAAAAGAGGTAACATATCAAACTTATCTATATGTGTTAAGAGAAAGTGGGGAAATAACCTTAATTGGAGTAGGAACAATACGCCAGGCCAAAACGCTGACTGTGGAAGTGGAGAAAATGAGGAAGCACGACATTTTGGCAGTGAGCCAGGCCGCCTGTGTCGGGGTGGTGTCAGAATAGTTAATTGCCTGTGTTAGGACGTGGGATGTGTGCTGACAGAGTGTCTCAGAAAACAGATCTCCCATCTTTAAATCCTTCCCCAAGCCAAGCACTTTGGAGACCAAAGCCTTGAATACATGTCTGGGATTAGAGGATGAATTGAGAAAAAGGTTTATAAGGAAGTTGAGGAGGGAGGTGGTATGTGACCCCTGAGGACAGTATCAGGGTAAGATAGAAAAATAAGAATCAAACCCAAAATAAATAATTTCTGTATGCAATTTTTATCATATAAATTTCACTATGCTACAGACTCTTAATATAGGACAGGAAGAATGACAAATTTATTAATGAAAATCATTTGTATCCAATATTTCATGAGTCTTCAGTAATTTATTTGGCTTTAAACATATTTAAAGGAGTTTTCAGTATCCCTGTCAATTGTTGGCATGTGATAGCTACAGATGCAGGCTGGTATAGCTGTGGTGTTGGCAACTCAGATGCCACACGCAGTGTTGCTATTGGTGACATGGTTTTCCAAAATTGTGAACAAATCTAGATAAAGGGTATATTTAGACAGTGCCAGAATGATTTTGTTTCTATGTCCATGGAGGTAGGTTTTAGAACTAAATAGTGATAAACAGTTTTTCATCCACATGATTTTCCAGATGTTCAGAAGTTGTGCAGGACAGGGGACAATATGCTCGCCTATCTCGCACATTGCAGGATGTCTTGCATCCTTGGCCCATTCCATTGAGAGGCACTGAGTTTGGGGACATGAGGCTCAAGGCAAGGTTTGCTCTCTGAAGCTGGAATCCCGGGGCTGCCGGGAACAGCACAGGGGTGGGGTGTCTGTGCTGATAGGAGGGGGACAGGCTACCCAGGCTGACACAGCAGCAGAAGAAGGAGCATGGTGGAGAAGGCGGTGCCTCCATTGCGTCTGTGTCCACGGGTGCCAGGAGAGCCCAGGGGTAGGGTTCATCCAATGTTATGCCCCACAGGTTACTGCTCCTAAACACCAGCTTCTCCAGGTCACACATACACAGGTGCTTCTAGGGCCAGACAGCTCCAGGAAGGGATGTCAGCTCCAGTTCTTCTGTCCCTTGCCATGTGGATAGAGAAGCACTGGGGCCCTTTCCCAACTTCATTCTCAATGGGGAGCCAGCTTGCAGGACCTGTGTCTTTCTAGCCTCAAGTGACTTTATTTCAGACGCCTAGTCTCCCTGCCCTGTCCCCACTCAGGTCTTTCTGACTTTGAATCTCAAGGTATAAAGTGGTCCACAGCCTGCCCAAGAAGTGAGCAAGATTTTTGCTAAGTAGGTTACTCACACACACAAAAAAGAGGCTGAATCCCCAGGAATCAGGACATGGATGCCCCCAAGTTAATAGCCAAGGAGACCACAAAAACAGTTCTTCTAAAATGGGAAAAAATAGGGAAGGATGCTTCATGATGATTTTCTGTTCTGTTGTATTTAGAAGTAGCTAGTAGGAAACACCCCTCCACACACATACACACACACACACACAATTTAATCTCTGATAGGATGCCTCAACAGGACAGATATGCAGAGCTTTCTCTGGTCTCACCCTCAACCATGACGTCAGCTGCATCCCATAATACATGTTAGCTTGACCTGTTCTTACGTGCTTGATCGCACCGTCGTATTCCTTGCTGGGTGGGGCTTTTCTAGGAAAACGTGAGTTTGAGCGTGATGCGTCTGAGTTCCTATGTTTAGCGAGCATCATTTGCTGCTCTTCCCGCTTTGGCCTTCTTGCCATCTAGATAAATGCCTTTTGTGTTGGAATTGTGCTTTCTGGCCTCCTCTCTGCAGCAACTCTCCTTCAGGTTTTACTTCATGTAAATTATTCATCCATAAAGTAAGCAACACCAGATAAACAGATTTTTAAATGGTTGTATCATTTTATCTCTATCAGAAGTAAAAATTTGGTGCTACAGGGCAGAAAATGAGGGAAAACGACATTTTATATCTGAATCCAAATCGAATTTGCTAAATGACGGGGATTCAGGTTTTGGATTAAATTAAAATCCATGCTGTATGGCCTCTTGAGGAAGCTTCCAAGATAATGAGTCACTGTCAAGGCTTCAAGTGCTGTTTTTCCCCTCATTTTGAACAGTGAGTTGCAAACTCTCTAGTTATGTATTGTCAACGGATCTCTGGAGCAAGAAAGAACTGGATATCTTCGTGTCTTGTATATCATGCTCACCCTCTTTATTTAGGTCTAAAATAAAGAAGCATGTTGAATTCATCAGCTGCATCCCTGTCTGATGTTGTGACTCTTGAACTATCTGAGACCAGAATGGGGCTGCTTTTGTAGGTCTGCAGTTGTTGGAGTAATTGGACTTCAGTCTTTCCTCCACATTGTAGGAAGGTTTGCATCAATTTAATTGCTGAGAAAAGAGTTTAATTACATCTGGAATGCCTTTTGCTTTAGCTGTCAACCACGTGAATCCAGATGTTGTTTGCTCATTTCTGTATTGATGATTGAAAGATACTCATTATTTTGAATTATCAGAATTATGAACTGAGCTAGAAAATCTTCCTCTTGAAATAGCAAAGAAAAACAAGGAGGAAGGGCGATGGGAGAGGGGAAATGGCGGTCTATAGAAGTTTAGCCAAGTATCGGGACCTGCTGTGGTGGATTTCTTGGAGATTCTTGTTCTGGAGAAATTGCTAGTATAAAAATGGCAAGAAATGAGAGAATCATTTGGGTGTTTTTCTGTAGTCCATGTATGGTGTCTTGGATCTGGGCTTGGCCTGTAGTTGAGGCTAACTTGAAATTGTGAGCTTTTCTCTTCATAGAAGAATGTTGAGTTTTATCTAAAAGTAACAACAAACTGCATCAGAGAGCTATTCTGTTTAAGTCTAAATTTACAGTTAAGGAAGCTTATGAATAGTGAAGTAAACACAAGTGAAATTTTCTTGACCTATGCTCTACTGGAAACTAAAGGAAAATGTGGGTCCCTTGGTGAGAGACACACACTTCCACGTGAAGTTCAGAGTGGTTTACTAAGCACTATCTGACTAAAATTTTATTATCAGGACTAAGTCTCTAGTTTCAGTTTGAAATGCCTTTTAACTGAGTGATAGACATCTCCTAGAATCTTTAAATGATTATCTAAAATGAGCTAGTGTTTGAATTGCTTATATAAATAACCTGTATAAACAGTGTGTGTTTAATCCTCAAAGTATTCATGCAGTTTGTGGATTATTGCCATACGTAATAAAGGAACCCTATTATGACTTAAAGATGAGAAAATAACGAAAATATGTTGATCAATTTTATTACTTTTAAAATAACCCTTGTCGAAGGATTGGTTGGAAAGGCTTTTTAGGTGGTTGATGAAAATGTGTTTGGATGATCTCTTTGTAAGTTGCTTATCAATGCTGGCTCCTTCTGGTATTGGTATAGAATGGAGATGATTGAGCTGATTATTTAGTTGTATGACTTAAGATAGAGAAGGTACTAATGCTGATGAGTTAAGAATATATTTGATACACATTAATGACAGAATTAGAAAAACTGTAAAAGCAAATTGACTTTATTTAGCCTGAAGTTATTTTCAGAATATATCAGTAACTCTAAATGAGCATCAGGCCTTAGCAATAAATGAATATGAATTAGCAGAACTAGAGAGGAAGCAGAGTAAAGTTAGAAGTGTTACGGTCTTGTAATCACACAACAGTTATTTGGTCTTCACTCGCCTTACTGCATGGGCAAAGAATGGCAGTGAATGGTCATCAAGTGGGTAATCAGTGCTTACTGTTAACGTGCACTGTCGTGTGCGTTTCATCCTTAACCCCGATTCTCTTAATAGCCCTGAGGATAAATATTGTTATTATCACTTTGCACATGACAAAAGTGAGGGCTCTTGACAGAAGGAGGTCTTACAGAGCCCAAGTTAAAAGAGCATGAGTGGAAGATCTGGCCCCAGCCCCAGAGTGTAGGCTCTTTCCCTGCTTCCTCCAAAAGAACCCTGTTCTTTCACTGGTATTACCCAGAAATATTGCAGGCCACTTGTTTAGCTGGATCTTCTCTGGCACATCTGATCATCTTCCAGTGCTCCCAAGCTCAGTGGATGGCACCACTTGAAACAAGGTTAGGCTCGTCAGAAGTCTAGAAAGCTCCCTTGGCAGTTCCCTCTTACTCACCATCTACGTCTGCCAGTTTTCCTTCCTGCATATCTCTTGAACCCATTCACTTCTCTTCATCTCCACCACCATCACCTAGTCCAGGCCACCTCTCACTTGGAAAACTGCAGTACCCCAGCTGGCTTCCTCATCTCCTCTGTCCCTCCTCCACCCCCACCCCTGTGAACTTTTCAACATGTGAGTCTAATTATATTGCCTCTCTGCTAAGAATCCTTTCATGGCCTCTTTGGTAGGCTGAAAAATGGTCCTTCAAAAGATATCCACAGCTGATCCCTGAAATCTCTGAGTGCTACCTTCTGTGGCAAAAAAAGTGTCTTGCATATGTGGTTAAGTTAAAGATTTTGAGATGGGAAGATTATCCAGGTGGATATCCAATCCACCCAGATGGGATAGATATGATCACATATATCCTTATATATGAAACAGAGGGAGATTTCATACACATAGAGAAGATAGTATGAAAATGGAGCAGAGAGAAAGATTTGAAGACGTTGGCCTTGAAGATTGGAGTGATGGTGGCCACAGGCCCCGGAATGCAGGCAGCACCAGAAACTGGAGTAGTGAGGGCATGGATTCTCCCAGAGTCTCTGGAGGGAGCACAGCCCTGCCCACATCTTGATTTCAGCCCAGTGAAACTAATTACAGACTTCTGGCCCCCAGAACCGGGAGAGAATAAATTTCCATTGTTTTAAGCCACCAAGTTGCAGCAATTCATTACAGCAGCCACAGGAAACTAAAACAACCTCCCTCTGCTCTCAGGATTAGGACCAGAATCTCTATCAGGAGCTCTGTGGTGTGGCTTAGCCCTGCTTGGTTTGCCTCTTAACCATCTGCTGTTTTATCTTTTTCTGTATATTTTACAGTTATTTCTTTCATTTTTTTTTTAAAGATTGGCACCTGAGCTAACAACTGTTACCAATCTTCTTTTTTTTTGATTTCTGCTTTTTCTCCCCAACTCCCCCAAGTATATAGTTGTATATTTTAGTTGTGGGTCCTTCCACTTGTGGTATGTGGGACGCCGCCTCAACATGGCCTGATGAGTGGTGCCATGTCGGTGCCCAGTATCCGAACCGGCAAAACCCTGGGCTGCCATAGTGGAGTGCGCGAACTTAACCACTCAGCCACAGGGCCGGCCCCTCATTGTGTTCCTTCTAGGCTGGGGCTGTACAAAGCCAAGTGAGCTCATGCTAGAAAATAGACTCATAGCTCTTGTTTTCATATGGTGGCTTATATAAAAATGGAAAAGTAAAATAGCTTTAACTTGACAGTGATTTTGATTTTAATGAGTTTCAGAATCTGTGCTAACCTTCATTTAAAATATCAACGCTTTGGCCAGTTACATCACTCTGTAGCCTTTTCTTTCTTTGCTGTGCTCTTCCCTTACTCTTTGACCTCTGGTCACCTTAGTCTTCTTTCAAATTCTTGAAGATTCTCGAAGAATCGTGTTCTTTTCCTCTGGGCTTCCCACCTCCGTTTGTGATTATATACAGATAGCACTTGCTTTGCTTGCTTCTAACATGCGTGGATTTCAGTTACCAGAGGTTAGTTAAATAACACCAGTTCCCCAATAACATGGTTCAAATTTCACTTAGCCCTGTGTACGAAGTGTGAGTAACTGTATATACAAGCTGCTAGCTCTTGAGCCCACAAGTCACCACGTTTGTAACAGATGCACGTCATGATCAGTGACCAATCACGTCACTTCTTTCAGAGTTGGCCTCTGACTGGTCACTGTGCATCTCTTATTCAGTTCCCACACAGACAGCAAAGTAGGTTGTTGTGTTGCCTCCTTATCTCTTAATGTTAAATCCACATGACATTTTACAGAAGTGGGTAATTAAGAGGGACTTGGCGAACAAAGATGAAAGTGTAGCAAAGAAAAAAGTGAAATCTGGGAGTGAAATCTGCGTTGAACATAAATTGAGTTATAGGAGGAGGAGCTACCCTGGGAGTGTTATCCCTGTCACCTTTCAAGTGACTCTACGTGTACAGCCATGGGTGCCTAGTGAAGGCATTTTTACCAACACAAAGGAGCTAAGTGGTTGTAAGGAAAAAGATGAAGATGTCCCAGAATCGGTGACACAGGCAAAGAACTTCACATTAAAGAAACTCGCAGAGATATGTCACAACATTGAAGGCACAAAGGCTAAAATGTTGGAAGCTGATCCAAATCTAGTAAAAAGTATGACAGTTCACCAAGACGTAGCAAAAATGCTCACTCTGCATCATAAGTTATATGACGAGAAGAAAGCAAGTGCTCTTCAAATATTCTCGATAAGGTTTGTACAAAAAGTAAAGCACTTTAATGTCAATGTTTCTAATGTTTTAAATTATAGCCTACTAAATAAATACTAGTTTTACTATTTTTTCATTTCATAAATATACATATTTATAACTGGCAGGAAGTTTTTAAATTATTTTTTAATTGTAAAATGTTCATAAAAAATACACCATTTTAACCATTTTTAAGTGTACAGTTCAGTGGCATTAAGTACAATTGTGTTGTTGTGCAACTGTCACCACCATCCATCTCCAGAACTTTTTTAATCTTCCAGGCTGAAACTCTGTACCCATTAGACACTAACTCCTCATTCTTCCCTCCTCCCAGCCCCTGGCAACCATCGTTGTACTTCCTGTCTCTTTAAATTTAACTACTCTAGGTACCTCATATAAGTGGAATTACACAGTATTTGTCCTTTTGTGACTGCCTTATTTCACTTAGCTTATTGTCTTCAAGGTTCATCCGTGTTGTAGCATGTATCAGAATTTCCTTCCTTTTTAAGGCTGAATAATATCCCATTGTCTGTACAGTCATGCGGCGCATAACAACGTTTGGTCAATGACAGGCCGCATATACAATGGTGGTCCCATAAGATTAGTATCATAAGGGCTGGCCCGGTGGTGCAATGGTTAAGTGCACACATTCCACTTTGGTAGCCTGGGGTTCGCCAGTTCGGATCCTGGGTGCAGACATGGCACTGCTTGGCAAGCCATGCTCTGGCAGGCGTCCCATGTATAAAGTAGAGGAAGATGGGCACGGATGTTAGCTCAGGGCCAGTCTTCCTCAGCAAAAACAGGAAGATTGGCAGCAGATGTTAGCTCAGGGTTAATCTTCCTTAAAAAAAAAAAAGATTAGCACCATATAGCCTAGTATAAGACTTCCCCCCACTAGACCGTGCTCCTTGAGATTAAGAACATTGTCTGATTTGCTCACTGTTGTATCCCCAGCACGTAACCTGATGTCTGGCATGTAGTGGTTGCTCAGTCAGTAAATGATGCATGAATGATCCTTGCTTTCAAACATGAGTTTTACCTGGATCCCACTGTGTGTGCCATACATCTCCCATTCTTTAAATGTATGGATCCTTTATGATAGGAGGTTTATCTGGGGTATTGGAAAGTAGTGTTGCAGGGTCTCAGATAAACTGTCTCGCTAGGAGGATTAGATAAGACTATGAATTGATGTCTTTCACTTGTTTTAAGGCTTACATATGTTAGACATTCTGTGTAGTGTTCGTTGGTTATTATAACATCTTGTATTATCCCTTTAGCACTAAGACACTATATATGATCCCACTTGAAATAGAAAATTCAGGACAAATGTGTGCTGGTAGTGAAGTGTAGTTGGTGGCAAGGTTGCTGCTGTGAACTCAGCTGTTGTGATCAAGGAGATCATAAAGGGACTGTGGCATTTTGTGTTGATATGCACCTGTGGAAGTGGGGACCATGCATCAGGTCAAGAGAAAAGACACTTCACTTCTTCTCATTCTTCAGGCTGCATAGTGAGACTCCCCTGCAGGTGGGGCCTCACTTGGGGTCAGTAAAAATACAACCAAAAGGTGATTCCTGCTGCTCCACATGCCCATGTCCTCTGAACAGTCAAATGCATGTCTAGTGATGACGTTCGGCTCTTATCGTTCACACCAGGTTCTATAGAAGGGTAATGTTTGCTTAAAATCAAATTCTCATTATTTTTGTTAATAAGTTAAATATTTATTGATTGCCTACTGTGTTCGAATCACCCCAGTAGGTGCTAAGAGGAGACAAAGGCAAACAAGACCCTTTTCCTGCCCTCAAAGAAGTACCAGTCGGGTGAGGGAGAGCCGCACAACATCTAATTTAAATGGAGTAACATCGTGAGAACAGAAAGAAGAACAGGTGCGTTAGTCTGCTCGGGCTGCTGTAACAAAGTCTCACAGATCAGGTGGCTTAAACAACAGATATTTATTTTTTCACAGTCCTGGAGGCTGCAAGTCCGCAATCAGGATGGCAGCATGGTCAGGGTCTGGTGAGAGCTTTCTTCCTGGCTTGCAGATGGCTGCCTTCTCGCTGTGTCCTTGCATGGCCTTTTTTCTGAGTACATGTGAGTTCTCTCTCTTCCTCTTCTTATAAGGCCACCAGTCCTATCGGATTCCAACCCCCACCCTCATGACATCACTTAACCTAAATTACCTCCTAAAAGCCCTGTCTCCAAGTATAGTCTCATTGGTGCTTAGGACGTCATCATATGCACGTGGGGGAGACACAATTCAGTCCATAGCAACAGGGATGCCAAACTTTATTGAGGACTTACAGTGCATCAGACACCGTGCTGCGTGTTCTCATTCAATCCTCCTCATGACCCTGGGAGGCAGGAACTGTGATTTTCTTCTGTTTTACAGATGAGGAAACTGAGGCTTGGCAGAAATAGATTTTCAAGCCCACTCACTTTACAGAGCCGATGTTGAACCCAGGGCCCTGGGAATTGGGGTAGTGTCAGAGGAGGTACCTTAAGGATGAGTAGGGAAGTGGCCAGGGGCACTCAGGCAGGCAGGGGAGCAGCCTCTGACTTGACGTGTGTTGTATTCAGGGGCAGGCTGTTCCCTGGATGCACATAGAGAGGTGCATTAAAAGCAATGGTGGAGGTTGATGCTGGTAGGTAGGTGGGTTCGTGTTCTATGCAGAGCCACGGAGTTTTTTAGCCTTGCCCTTGGGCAACAGGGAGCCATTGGCAGTTTTTGAGCAGAAGAGTGACATAAGATTTTTGTTTCAGAAATCTAATTCTGTGTGTAATGTACACAATAAATCTGGAGGTCGGGAAACAAGTTAGGTAGCAATTGTCCTAGCCGACGTGGTGCTGCCTGAGCAGGGTCGATACACGTGAAAGGTTTTTGGAGGTAGAATCAACACGACTGTTGGGTTTCAATTTTTTTTTTTTGGTTGTTGGGAGAGGAATTGAGGATGTTCTGGGTCACTAGCTAGATGGTGCTGCCACTGAGAGAGAGAGGGAGAATACAGAAAGAGGAACACATTTGAAGGATTGAGTAATGTAACAATTTCTTTACCAGTTTGCCATCAATTGGGAAATGTTAGACTGAGTGTTTTAAGTCTCTTGGGAAAGAAATGTATGTGGTACTGGATACTGGGGAAAGACTTGCAGCCGCTAGTTGAGTGTACTGGAGGCCTCTTACCTAATGTGATCAGACCACTAGTGGTTATTTAATTTGGAATTATAGAAATGAAAGAACATTTAGTAAATATTTTGTTCTGACTTTTGCTGTAAGGCCAAGGCCCTCCCTTTGTGAGTTTGCCGATGGGTTTTCCAATTGGCTCTCTTGCTTACGCCTCGCCTATAATGCATTCCTGTGGTTTTCAGCATGGGGGTCTTGAAAGTGGAACAGAGATTGAAGTCATTTGCAAAGCAATCTGAGTGGAAGCTCCATGGTTTTACAGGTCTTGTGCACTTATCTCTCTCACTAATCCTAAAGGAATTTTTAAAGTCATATGCCTTTATCAATCTTGTTGAAGCATTTATTTATTCTATATAGATGTGCCACTTTTTGTAACCTTATTTCATCTATTTACATGATAAACAATTATATAATTGCAGTAATAAAGTCAACAGGCACAAACATGAATAATCCCAGGGACTCTGAGGAAGCACAGAAGAACCCACAGTTTGAGTGTTCAGTAGGCAAAGGGCATCTTTTTCCCCTCCTCTAATATTGCTGAATCTGGAGATTAAGGTGAGTGGATATTGGTTGGGTGTCTACTGTGTGTGTATTTTTTGTGCATGTATATATAAAACAAAGATAATTGTAGACATCAGTTTGACATGGTAGTACCATATTTTTTCTGGGTTACATTCTAAATGTCTCATTATGTTTAGAGCGGTTACAAAGAGGAAATGTTATAGGAAGCATTACACCATCATAGTGTCAAATGAAACTGGTGTTAGTGGAATTTCTCTTTAGATGTAGTAGTGAAGTGAAATGGGTTCAAGAAAAAAAGTGGGGCATCAGAGGGACTGTTGGATCACTAGAGAGAGAAGAGTAGAAGTATTTCCTTTTGAAATTCAGATTTATATATGCCATTTCATAATTTATGACTTCTTAGATTCCTAATGCCATCAGTTAAAATGATCATTGCTTCCAAGTGAGCCCACCTACTTTCTAGCAATGCTAAAAGCACAGCTAATTGTAGAGTCTAAAACAGCCTGCACATATAGTCCATTAGAGCCAAGGGTTATTTTCCCTTGGTGACAAGATTAGCATTGATTAGCTAGCACAGGAAGAGAACACTGTTGGCTTTTGAGAACCTTGGCTCTACCTTGCAGAGAGCCTGTGTTTGATGGCACTCTGGTGGCTGGCTGGCTGGGCAGTGGAGAACATACCCAGGGGTGTGTTAACAGTTTAGGAGAGGCCAGGAGTGCTATTTGCCGGCTCAAAAGACACCAAGCCAATGTAAGATGCAGCAAGTTCTCTGATGTGTGGTCCAGCAGCAGTACTGACCTTTGTCGTTAGCTTAGGAATAGCTAGTAATTGTGAAACATCTTTGTGACCTCTTTCCTCTCATCTATTTCCCTGGTTTGCTTTAGTTATTTTAATGCTGGAGAGAAATTGAAGCTTTTAATAATATTAATGGGAGTATGATATCACTTTTTCTTTTTAATTTATTAAATATTTTAAACGTACAAAAAGTACAGCATGTTATTAAAAATATGGATGCCTTTCATACTCAGAATTAACAGATGTTAACATTTGCCATATTTGCATCAGAATTTTTTTAGAGAAATAAAACATTATAAATACAGTTAAGATCCCCTTTGTTTTCCAGTGTAATTCCAGTTTTCCTCTTGCCCTCCCCAGGGGCAGCCACTGTCCTCAAATTGGTATGTGTCTTTTTCCATCCATATTTACACCTTTATTGCATGTTTCTCTCCATAAACAACATATAGGTTTGTGTTTTTAAATGTACATAATGAGTATCCTTTGCAGTTTGCATTTTTTCACCCAGTTTTTTATTTCTGAGTTTTACCCATGTTAATATACAGGCATATCTCAGAGGTGCCACGGGTCCAGTTCCAGACCACTGCAATAGAGCAAATATCACAATAAAGTGAGTCACGTGAAGCTTTTGGCTTCCCAGTGCATATAAAAGTTATGTTTACACTATCCTGTAGTCTAAGTATGCAATAGCATTATATCTAAAAAACAATGTACATACCTTAATTAAAAAATACTTGAGTGCTAAAAAATGCTAACTGTCACCTGAGCCTTCAGTGAGTTATAGTCCTTGTGCTGGTGGAGGATCGTGCCTTGATGTTGATGGCAGCTGGCTGATCAGGGTGGTGGTTGCTGAAGGTTGGGGTGGCTGTAGCAATTTCTTAAAATAAGACAACAATGAAGTTTACCACATCAGTTGACTGTTCCTTTCATGAACGATGTCTCTGTAGCATGCAATACTGTTTGATAGTATTTTGCCCAGTAGAACTTCTTTCAAAATTGGAGTCAGTCCTCTCAAACCTGCTGCCACTTTATCAACTAAGTTTATATAATGTTCTAAATCCTTTGTTGTCATTTCAAGAATCTTCACAGCATCTTCACCAGGAATAGATTGTATCTCAAGAAACCACTTTCTTTGCTCATCCATAACAAGCAACTCCTCATCTGTTAAAGTGTTATCATAAGATTGAAGCAATTCAGTCCCATCTTCAGGCTCCACTTCTAATTCTAGTTCTATTGCTTTTTCCACCAAATTTACAGTTACTTCCTCCCCTGAAGTCTTGAACTCCTCAAAGTCATCCATGAGGGTTGGAATCAACTTCTTCCAAACTCTTGTTAATATTTATATTTTAACTCTTTCATGAATCATGCCATATTCTTAATGGGCATCTAGAATGGTGAATCCTTTCCAGAAGGTTTTCAATTTACTTTGCCCAGATCCATCAGAGGAATTCTATCTATGGTAGCTATTGCCTTATGAAATGTACTTCTTAAATAATAAGAGTTGAAACTCAGAATTACACCTTGATCCATGGGCTGAAGAATGGATGTTGTTTTAGCAGACATGAAAGCATTAATCTCATTGTACGCCTCCATCAGAGCTCTTGGGTGACCAGGTGTGTTGTCAGTGTGCTGTAATATTTTGAAAGGTATCTTTTTTCTGAACAGTAGGTCTCAACAGTGGGCTTAAAATATTCGGTTAATCATGTTATACACAGCTATGCTGTCATCCAGGCTTTGTTGTTCCACTTTTAGAGCACAGGCAGAGTAGATTTAGCATAATTCTTAAGGGCCCGAGGATTTTCAGAGTGGTAAATGAGCATTGGCTTCAACTTAAAGTCACCAGCTGCATTAGCCCGTAACAAGAGAGTCAGGCTGGGGCTGGCTCTGTGGCCGAGTGGTTAAGTTCGCGCACTCTGCTGCAGCGGCCCAGGGTTCGGATCCTGGGCACGGACATGGCACTGCTCGTCAGGCCACGTTGAGGCGGCGTCCCACATCCCACAACTAGAAGGACCTGCAACTAAGATATACAACTGTGTACAGGCGGGGGTTGGGGAGATAAAGCAGGGAAAAAAAAAAAGATTGGCAACAGTTGTTAGTGCAGGTGCCAATCCTTAAAAAAAAAGAAATTGGCAACGGTTGTTAGCCCAGGTGCCACTTTTTAAAAAAAAAAAAAAAAAAGAGAGTCAGGCTGTCCTTTGAAGTTTATACTTCTCTCTAGCTACGAAAGTCCTAGATGGAATCTTCTTCCAATATAAGGCTGTTTTGTCTACACTGAGTATCTGTTGTTGAGTGTAGCCACCCCTGTCAATTATCTTAGCAAGATCTTCTGGATAACTTGCTGCAGCTTCTACATGAGCGCCTGCTGCTTCACTTTGCACTTATGTTAAGGAGACAGCTGCTTTCCTTAAACCTCATGAACCAACCTCTGCTGGCTTCAGACTTTTCTGTAGCTTTTTCACCTCTCAGCCTCTGCCAAATTGAAGAGAGTTAGGGCCTTGCTCTGGGTTAGGCTTTGGTTTACGGGAATGTTCTGACTGATTTGATCTTCTGTCTAGACCACCAAAACTTCTCTGTGTCAGCAATAAGGCTGTTTCGCTTTCTTATCATTCGTGTGTTCACTGGAGTAGCACTTTTAATTTCCTTCAAGAACTTTTCCTTTGCATTCACAACTTGGCTGTTTGGTACAAGAGGCCTAGCTTTTGGCCCCTTGGCTTTCAACATATCTTCCTTACTAAGGTGAATCATGTGTAGCTTTCAGTTTAAAGTGAGAGACGTGTGACTCTTCCTTCCACTTGAACACTTAGATGTCAGTGTAGGATTATTAATTGGCCTGATTTCAATATTGTTGAGAGCGGTATGTACTACACTTCTCATAAAAATTCCTGTCTGCTGTGCCTGCAGCGTACACATTGGTGATAAAATAAATGAAATTCTGTGGAGGAAATCAGGCACGGTCTCTGTCCTGAAAAAATTGAGTCTAGCTGGGGTTATGTAATATATACATATGAAAGATAACACATTTATGAAGCAAGCTAAGAGTAGTAGAAAATATAATTTGTAGAAATAGCTTGAAAATCAAATGGAAGCAATATATGTTGAAAAAAAGAGTGAAATCAAAGACTACTCAGTGATACCATTCTTTTCTTCCTGCTTCTTCCTCCCAGTCTTAGAGCTCAATCTTATAGAAGCAGGTTATAGAGCACTTAGTCAACACACTGAAGAAGAAAAGAAGGTAAGAAAAGCTCGAGCCTTCTGAGCGTGCTGTGGGCTGGAGACACTGGGGCCAAGTGCTCGGTGGCAGGCCTGGCACCCTAGAGGTGTCCCAGACCTGCCAGTCGGCTGCTTGGGACTGTGGCTGCTCAACACAAAGCCACAAACATGAGGGGCCCTTCATGCTGTCCCATACTCAACGTTGTCATGCACTTGTGCCATCTCATACTCAGAGCTTACTCAATTCTGCTTCTGCGCCATAACTCTCAGGCCAATCCCCTGAGCAAGGGCACATGGAGAGATGCAGGTGCATACCTGAGGACGTTCTCAGGGTGGGAGAACCATCTGAGGTGTGTGGCATTAAGGTGATCACAGCAGGTTTAGGATCGAAGGACTGGTTTTGCATTTGCAAAATGTTTCAGAGAGTTCTCACCAAGCTTGTTAGTGCTTTCTCTAACGTTTAGTATCTCACAAGTCAGGACAGTAAGTTAACTTCTTGCCCCAAATCTCTCTACCTCTAGCTATTGGATTTTCACCTATGGGAATGAAACTTCTGTAATGGAGGTTGACAGAAGGAAGAGTATAGTGTGTGTGTGTTTAATAATCAGTTTTGTTGGAGCTATGGTGTAAACCCAGGAATTCTGGTTTCTGTCTGTGGACACAGCATGGGTACAGGTCACAGAGAGGCATCATGGAAAAAGCTGGATTTTTTTCAGGATTCTAATTGGGTTGTGAAGAGGAGAGGGGATAATGTGCAAAGACTGAGAGGACAAGATCAGCACTGTGGAGTGGTCAAGGGCTGTCAGATTTGCGGAGCTGGAGCAGAGAGCCTGCTTGGAAGAAGAAAGGAGAAATAAAGCCAGTGAGGGCCAGACTGTTGGGGGAATGTCGAGCAGTGGCAGTAGTTTGTTCTGATGGACGGTCAAAAGGGACAGCTGGTCAATGACAGAAGGCATGTTGAAAGGTGTCCCTGGGCAACACTGCTTTTGTGGCAGTTTGGTGTGGACTAGAGTTTGGGAGACGCCAGTCCTGAAAGGTGAGGCCCGAGATGGAGGCTTGCCTGAAGGGAACAGGAAAGGGGAAGAACAAGGGAAAGACAGGACCCTCAACTCCCAGAGGACTATGGGAGGACGAGGTGCTAGCGATCGTAATGGAAAGACTGAGAAATACTTTTGAAAATAGGATCTTAAATTTGGTTCAACAAAACAGGGCTTAATAAATACAAGAATTCTTTCTTTCAAGTAGGAAAATATTAGTGATGTCTTCAAATATTCTTTTCCAAAAGGGTACATTAGAATATATATTTTAGTTAGCAAAACTCTGCCAGCCTTATTAATTTACCACTTTTTGGAAACAAAAATCCTAACAACGCCTCTAAGACTTTGCTACTCAAGGTATGGTTTGGGGTCCAGCAGTATCGTTTAGGGGCTCCTTAGAATGTAGAAGGCCTCACCCATACCACCTGGATGAGAGTCTGCCTTTTAGCAGCGGGGATTTGAATGCATAGCAGAGTATGAGAAGCACTGCTCCAACACACGGTCTCCTTGTGAGTTTTTTAAAGTTTTTTTTTGTTTTTGTTTTTTGCTGAGGAAGTTTCACCCTGAGCTAACATCTGTGGCAGTCTTCCTCTATTTTGTATGTGGGTCACTGCCACAGCATGGCCACTGCCAACTGGTCTATGTCCACACCCAGGAACTGAACCCAAGCCGCCAAAGCTGAGCACGCCAAACTTAACCACTACACCACAGGGCTGGCCCTTTCTTGTGACTTTTTTTGTTTTTAATGAAGATTAGCCCTGAGCTAACATTCACTGCCAATCCTCCTCTTTTTGCTGAGGAAGACTGGCCCTGAGCTAACATCTGTTCCCATCCTCCTCTACTTTATATGTGGGATGCCTGCCACAGCATGGCTTGACAAGCAGTGTGTAGGTCTGCAACTGGGATCTGAACAGGCGAACCCCAGGCCGCCAAAACAGAACGTGGGAACTTAACTGCTGTGTCCCTGGGCTGGCCCCTCTTGTGACTTTTTTAAAGAAAATTTATAACAAAAAAATTTTATTATATATCAAGTTTTGTTTTCTGGAAGTCTGTAATAAATGCCAAGAATACCCTTTTAAAAGTGCTGATAGGAGCAGTTATAAAATTGGTGATTTAGTGATAAATATGTACTGTTCACTGTCAGTCTTTCCACTCTGAAACATCACTTCCTGTGAAGCAGTCTTATTTCAGTGCCTGGAACAGTGCTTGGCACATCTAGTGCTCAAAAGATATTTTTGATAATTTTGAATAAGTGGATGAAAATTAAGTATTTTAAATTACTTTGATGTGTACATTTTAAAACTATGCCTTATGTTGATTAAGTTAAAAACTTCAGCTTGCAAGGGAGATAAATGCTTATTTATTGATCATTTAGAAAAGAAAGAAAAGTAGAAAAAAGAAAAATCACTCTTTACTCCTGCTACTCATAGATAACATTTTAGGATATTTCTTTTTGTGACTGTTTTGATGCAGTTTGTCATACTGCACGTATTGCTTTATCTTCTGCTTTTTTGCTGATCATGACAGAGTAACTAGTTTGTTCATGATTACTATGTGCCAAGCTTCAAACTAGGCATTTTAGATACTTTTCTCTTTTGTTTGTTATACTTACGTAAGGCAGTGTAATTACATCAGATTTTCAAATGAGGAAAACACAGGCTGAGAGTTTGTGTATGTTGTTCATGGTCATATAGCTAGTCCCTGATCAAGTTAAGATTTTAACTCAGGACCAGTTTTGATAGCCTGTGCTTTTTCAAACACTCTGGAGTAAGCATTTCCTTAGTTATTATGTTTTTTGGTGGGGGGACTAAAATAATATTTTTCTAGGTGAATATATCATAATTTGGCTGAAAGTTTCTATCCTTCAACATTCCAGTAGTCTTATTTCTTGATATTACATATAATACTGTGTTGAACATCTTTGTGTAGAAATATTTTTGTGCATTTCATTTTTCTTAAGGTTGGTTCTTAGAAATATTTTTAAGTCTCTTGAAAGATAGGAAAATAGATAATAGAACTTTCCAAAAGTTCCGCATCAATTTTCTCATCGGTCACTGTAAATGTTACATTGTGTATTTGAATGCATATGGGCAAAGTAATATGTGAACCATGCTTCTTCAGAAAAAATCCATTTGAATGTTTTTTTCTTTCGTTTTGAATAATTTTTGACTTTTATGTCACAAAATGTAATGGATATTTGTTACTGAAATATTTAGCTGTCTGTAAATATCAGCTTTTATATTATGTGGAATTTTAGCATGATATTCGTGCTACCCTGCTCAAAAAAAAAAGTCCACAATTTGTTAAGAAGATGTACATCATTTGCATCGATTTGTGTTTTCGTAAGCTCAGAATTCTTAAATTGTGAGTTTTTTATGGTATACAGCTTATTCAACTTTAATATGTATTTAATACCACTTTTTTCTTCTCCAAAATCATGACGACCATATCATTCTTAGACTAAGGTATGGTATTTCTTTTTGTTTCCTTTCTCCTTCTCTCTCTTCCACCCTCCCTCCCTGCTCTATTTCTTTTTGTAGCAGGAGGGCAGATGGTGTAGAGAGGAAAGCCTGTGCATGTTATCACAACAACCACAGCCACGGTAAAACCAACCAAACAAACCCTTACTTATATGGAACTTTATTTGATATTCTAATTAAACTATTGAAGAAGGTAATATCCCCTACTCTTAATATTTGGAATCATAACAGATCACTATAAAATTTAATAGCTCTTTATTGGCGACAATACCAGAAGAGGACGATAATGAGAACATATGAAAATAGAATACTGTCTTATTCATTTAGCCATGTTTATTTGATGTAGTGCCTGTTTATTTTTATCTGTAGTGTACCTTTCCCAAATATCAGCACAGCATCTTTAAGCTGGCAAAAAAAATTTTGATTCTGTTATTGAACAGAATCTGTTGTAGATGGGTTTTATCCTTTAGTTATATGTATGATTTTGTGGTCTGATAATACCTCTTCTAAAATAAAAAGTGTTACAGTTTAATAATTTGTGTGAGACTAATAAACCAGTGAATTTGGAAAACACATACGTGTACTTTCCACAATATGTTAGAAAGTTTTGCAGTTTTGAAATACTTGATAAGCTATGAGTAAGACATTAATAGATAGTTGCATAAGCAATTAAGGGCCTGTGAGAGTGAATTGATTTTGTTAAATTCAATTAAGTACCCTATTTCTGACTTCCTTAAATAAATGAGGCATTTTTGCTTGCTGCCCTTTTGCATTTATGCAAGGCTGCACACAGCCTGAAGGCGGTCATGCTTGTATGAGTAGGCAGTTAAAGGCCTTTCCCATTCTGATTGGAATTACTTATTTTAAAAGGAATGATGTGATAAATATTTGAATTTAATGTAAAGTTTTAGTTAAAACAGGTAACTTTTCTACCTCTGTTCTTTTGGAATAGCAGTCAGTTTTAGCATAACTTTATTTCAATAGATATTGCCGTCTTCTTGTGCACTACAATCATGTAAACTAAAAACTCATAATCATATTTATCTTTTAAGATCTCACTTTCATGGTAAGTATCAGCGATTGCTGTTTTGAGTTTATTTTTTTCTTAAAAGTAGGCTTTTCAAATGCAGGGAGTTTTTTTTTTTAATTTAGTTTTCATTGAGGTAATGATAGGTTACAATCTTGTGAAATTTCAGTTGTACATTATTGTTTGTCAGTCGTGTTGGAGGTGCACCCCTTCACACTTTGTGCCCACCCCCCACCCCACCTTTCCCCTGGTAGCCACTAATCTGTTCTCTTTGTCTACATTTTTGAATTCCTCATATGAGTGGAGTCATACAGAGATTGTCCTTCTCTATCTGGCTTATTTCACTTGACATAATTCCCTCAAGGTCCATCCATGTTGTTGCAAATGAGATGATTTTGTTCTTTTTTACAGCTGAGTAGTATTCCGTTGTATATATACACCACATCTTCTTTATCCAGTCATCTGTTGATGGGCACTTAGGTTGCTTCCACATCTTGGCTATTGTAAATAATGCTGCAGTGAACATTGGGGTGCATGGGACTTTTGGAATTGCTAACTTCAGGCTCTTTGGATAGATACCCAGTAGTGGGATAGCTGGATCATATGGGAGTTCTATTTTTAATTTTTTGAGAAATCTCCGTACTGTTGTCCATAGTGGCTGCACCAGTTTGCATTCCCACCAGCAGTGTATGAGGATTCCTTTTTCTCCACAACCTCTGCAACATTTGTTACTATTTGTTTTAGTTATTTTTGTCATTCTAATGGGTGTAAGGTGATATCTTAGTGTAGTTTTGATTTGCATTTCCCTGATGATCAGCGATGATGAACATCTTTTCATGTGCCTATTGGCCATCTGTATATCTTCTTTGGAGAAATGTCTGTTCATGTCTCCTGCCCATTTTTTGATCAGGTTGTTTGATTTTTTGTTGTTGAGTTGTGTGAGTTCTTTATATATTATGGATATTAAGCCTTTGCCAGATGTATGACTTGAAGATATTTTTTTCCCAGGTAGTGGGTTGTTTTTTTGTTTCACTCCTGTTTTCCTTTGCCTTGAAGAAGCGCTTTAGTCTGATGAAGTCCCATTTGTTTATTCTTTCTATTGTTTCCCTTGTCTGAGAAGACATGGTGTCTGAAAAGATCCTTTTAATACTGATGTCAAAGAATGTACTGCCTACATTTTCTTCTAGAAGCCTTATGGTTTCAGGTCTCACCTTTAGGTCTTTGATCCATTTAGAGTTTATTTTGATGAATGGTGAAAAAGAATGGTCAATTTTCGTTCTTTTACATGTGGCTTTCCAGTTTTTCCAGCACCATTTGTTGAAAAGACGTTCTTTTCTCCATTATATGCCCTTAGTGCCTTTGTCGAAGATTAGCTGTTCATAGACATATGGTTTTATTTCTGGGCTTTCAATTCTGTTCCACTGAAATGTGCACCTGTTTTTGTACCAGTACCATGCTGTTTTGATTACTGTAGCTTTGTAGTAAGTTTTGAAGTCAGGGATTGTGATGCCTCTAGCTTTGTTGTTTTTTCTCAGGATTGCTTTAGCAATTCGGGGTCTTTTGTTGCCCCATATGAATTTTAGGATTCTTTGTTCTATTTCTGTAAAGAATGTCATTGGGATTCTGATTGGTATAGCATTGAATCTGTAGATTGCTTTAAGTAGAATGGATATTTTAACTATGTTTATTCTTCCAATCCATGTACATGGAATGTCTTTCCATCTCTTTTTGTCGTCATCCATTTCTTTCAGAAAAGCCTTGTAATTTTCGTTGTGTAGGTCTTTCATTTCCTTAGGTAAATTCACCCTGAGGTATTTTACTCTTTTTGTTGCGATTGTGAATGGTGTTGTATTCTTGAGTTCTTTTACTGTTAGTTTGTTATTAGAGTATAGAAATGCTACTGATTTATGTAAATTGATTTTATACCCTGCAACTTTGCTGTAGTTATTGATAACTTCTAGAAGTTTTCCAATGGGTTCTTTGGGGTTTTCTATATATAAGATCATGTCATCTGCAAACAGTGAGAGTTTCACTTCTTCCCTCCCTATTTGGATTCCTTTTTCTTGCCTAATTGCTGTGACTAAAACCTCCAGTACTATGTTAAATAAGAGTGGTGATAGAGGGTATCCCTGTCTTGTTCCTGTTTTCAGGGGGGTAGCACTCAGTTCTTGCCCATTGAGTATGATATCGGCTGTGGGTTTGTCATTTATGGCCTTTATTATGTTGAGGTAGTTCCCTTCTATTCACATTTTGTTCAGAGTTTTTATCATAAATGGCTGTTGGAACTTGTCAAATGCTTTCTCTGCATCTATTGAAATGATCATGTGGTTTTTATTCCTCAGTTTGTTGATGTGGTGTATCACGTTGATTGATTTGCAGATGTTGAACCATCCTTGTGTCCCTGGTATGAATCCCACTTTATCATGATGTATGATCCTTTTGATGAATTGCTGAATTCAGGTTGCCAAAATTTTGTTGAGAATTTTTGCATGTATGTTCATCAGCGATATTGGCCTGTAGTTTCATGTTGTCCTTGTCAGGCTTTGGTATCAGCGTGATGTTGGCCTCATAGAATGTGTTAGGAAGTGTTCCATCCTCCCTAATTTTTTGGAATAGCTTGAAAAGGATAGGTATTAAATCCTCTCTGAAAGTTTGGTAGAATCCTCAGGGAAGCCATCTGGTCCTGGGGTTTTATTCTTTGGAGTGCTTTTGATTGTTGTTTCAATCTCTTTCCTTGTGATTGGTCTGTTCAAATTGTCTGCTTCGTCTTGACTAAGCTTTGGGAGATTGTAGGAGTCCAAGAATTTATCCATTTCCTCTAGGTTATCCATTCTGTTGGCATATAGTTTTTTGTGGTCTTCTCTTATAATCCGTAGTATTTCTACAGAGTCTGTTGTTATTTCTCCTCTTTCATTTCTGATTTTGTTTATTTGAGCTTTCTGTCCTTTTTTTCTTTGTAAGTCTGGCTAGGGGTTTGTCAATTTTATTTATTTTCTCAAAGAACCAGCTGTTTGTTTCATTGATCCTTTCTACTGCCTTTTTTGTTTCAATAGCACTTATTTCTGCTCTGATTTTTATTATTTATCTCCTTCTGCTGACTTTGGTCTTTGTTTGTTCTTTCTCTAATTCAGTTAGGTGTAATTTAAGATTGCTTATTTGGGATTTTTCTTGTTTGTTAAGTTGTGTCTGTATTGCAATGAATTTTCCTCTTAATACAGCTTTTGCTGTATCCCATATGAGTTGGTATTGCATGTTATCATTTTCGTTTGTCTCCAGGTATTTTTTGATTTCTTCAACGATCCATTGCTTGTTCAATAGCATAGTGTTTAGTCTCCACATCCTTGTGCCTTTCTCAGCTTTTTTCTTCTAATTAATTTCTAGCTTTATAGCATTATGATCAGAGAAGATGCTTGTTATTATTTCAATTTTTTAAAATTTGTGTAAGCTTGCCTTGTTTCCCAACATATGGTCTATCCTTGAGAATGTTCCATGCGTGCTTGAGAAGAATGTGTATTCTGCTGTTTTGGGTGAAGTGTTCTATATATCTCTGTTAAGTCCAACTGTTTTAGCTTTTCGTTTAGCTCCACTGTTTCCTTGTTGATTTTCTGTCTGGATGATCTGTCCATTGATGTGAGTGGGGTGTTGAGGTCCCCTACTATTATTGTGTTATTTTTGATATGTTCTTTTAGGTTTGTTAATAGTTGCTTTATGAACTTTGGTGCTCCTGTGTTAGGTGCATAGATATTTATAAGCATTATTTCTTCTTCATGAAGTGTCCCTTTGATCATTATGTATTGGCCCTCTATGTCTTTCTTTACCTGCCTTATCTTGAAATCTGTTTTGTCTGATATAAGTATTGTGACACTTGCTTTCTTTTGTTTGCTATTAGCTTGGAGTATTGTCTTCTACCCCTTCACTCTGAGCCTGTGTTTGTCCTTGGGGCTGAGTTGTTTTTTCTGGAGCCAACAAATTGTTGGATCTTGTTCTTTCCATTTTGCCACTCTGTGCCTTTTTATTGGAGAGTTCAATCCGTTTACATTGAGGGTGATTATTGATGCATGAGGGCTTAATGCTGTCATTCTGTCTATCGTTTTCTGGTTTTCCTGCATTTCCTTTGTTTCTCATCCTGTGTGTTTTAACCTACTTATTGACTTCTGCAATTTCTTATTCTGGGTTTCTTAGACTTTTCCTTATGTATGTCTCTGTTCTATTTTTTAGTTTAGTGGCTACCCTGAAGTTTGTATTCAGAATCTCATGCATAACATAGTCCATTTTCTGGTGGTCTCTTACTTCCTTACCCTAAACTGATTCAGTCCCTTTCCTCCTCCCCTCCTAAATTATTATTTTCATCTCTTATTCCAACTTGTGTTGTGAGTTTGTGGTTAGAGTGAAAAGATTGTCTTTGCTTTGGTGATTTCCTTCCCTTTATCCTAATGTTATAGTTGAATATTTGCTATCCTATTCTGATTCTATCTATTTGTCTCCCTACTCTGTGTTTTGTGACCCCTTTCTCCCTTTTTTTCTTTTTTCAGGTATTAGAGCCTTGTTGAGGATTTCTTGTAGTGGAGGTCTTGTGGCTACGAAGTCCCTTAGCTTTTGTTTGTCTGGAAAAGATTTAATTTCTCCCTCATATCTGAAGGATATTTTTGCTGGATAGAGTATTCTTGGCTGAAGATTTTTATCCTTTAAAGTTTTGAATATGTCATTCCAATCTCTCCTAACTTGCAAGGTTTCTGTAGAGAAATCCGCTGAACGTCTGATAGGGGTTCCTTTGTAGGTTATTTTCTTCTGCCTTGCTGCCCTGAGTATTCTTTCTTTGTCATTCACTTTTGCCATTTTTACTACTATATGCCTTGCAGTAGGTCTTTTTACAATGACAAATCTAGGAGATCTGAAAACTTCCTCCACACACATTTCTCTCTCAATCCCTAGATTTGGGAAGTTGTCTTCTGTTATTTCGTTGAGCACACTTTCTGCTCCATTTTCCTTTTCCACGCCCTCAGGACTTTCAATTATTCTTCAGTTGCATCTTCTCATTGAGTCAGCTATTTCTCGGAGATTTCCTTCAGTTTTTTTAATGTTTAGTTCTTTTTCTTCCTCTGTCTGGAGCCATTCAGCCTGTCTATCTTTGATTATGCTAATTTTCTCCTCTATGATGTCTACACGGGCATTCAGGGAATCCATATTCTGTTTTATCTGATCCATTGTATTTTTAATCTCTAGTATTTCTAATTGATTCTTCTTTATAGTTTCAATCTCTTTTGTGAAGTAACTCCAGAACTCGTTGACCTGTTTCTCTATATTTCCCTTTACCTCAGTGAGTTTTTTGATGATAGCTACTCTGAATTCATTGTCACTTAGTTTACCTATTTTCAAGTCCTCAGGACATAATTCTGTGTTTTTATTGTTTTCCTTTTGGTCTGGAGATTTTATAAATTGCTGGATGGTAGAGGAGCGGTTTTTGTGCATAATTCTATTATTTGTTTGCAGTTATGGCATGGCGCCAGTAGATAGGAGTCGAGAGCCGTGTGTTCTGAGCCCTCCGCCTTCAGCTGCGATGGTGGTGCACAGCGTGGGTTGGGAGAGGAGGGGCACTTTCTCTCGCACAGACCTGAATTCCTATCAGCTCTCGCTCTTTGGTTTCCTGGGGTCCTGGCTTGATGAGGTCCCCCCAAGTGAAAGCTTTCCCCAGTTTAAAGGATTTCCACTGTGTGGGTCTTTGGGAGTCCTGAACCATCCTGCGGACACATGGCCCTCTCCTCTGTTCCTTTCGTCACCCACCGCAGTGATCCCAGTCTCTAGGGGAGGGGTTAAAATTCTCTCTAACCCTGTTCCAGCTCCTCCCAGGGTGGCTCCAGCCTCTCTGCCCTCCATCATTTGGCTACTGTGGGTCTCTGACGATTTCTGTTGTTAGGATTTTTTTTGGTTGGAATGCGGTTGCTCCTTTTGGTTGTAATTTGGAGGGGAGAGAGTCCCAGGTGAGCTCACTCTGCCATGTCGCTGACGTCACTCCCAGGGAGTTCTTTTTAGGCTGGGGTTGACTATAAGTGTTTAGGTAAAAAATAGATTTGTTATTTTCTATTGTAGAACATATTCTTTGTGAAAACCACTTCTAACTATTTAAATTTCACATTGTTAAAATTTTTTTTATAAAGATTGGCACCTGAGCTAAAATCTGTTGCCTGTCTTTTTTTTTTCTTTTCTTCTTCTTCCTCTCCCCAAAGCCCCCCAGTACATAGCTGTACACCCCCGTTGTGAGCACTTCTAGTTGTGGCATGTGGGATACTGCCTCAGTATGGCCTGATGAGCGGTGCCATGTCTGTGCTCAGGATCTAAACCAGCGAAACCCTGGGCTGCTGAAGCAGAGCATGCAAACCCAACCATTCGGCCATGGGGTCAGCCCCTAAATTGTTACATTTAAAAAATACAATTATAAAATGAACACATCAATGCATGATTATGTACTTCTTAAGATGTTTGCCAACTCCAGAGAAAATTTAATAATTATGTAATAAAAGGAGTCCTAGTTTTAGATGCTGGGGGTTATTTTTTTGGTGAGGAAGATTCACCCTGAGCTAACATCCGTGCTATTCTTTCTCTATTTTGTATGTGAGTTGCCACCACAGCATAGCCACCTATGAGTGGAATTGAACCTGGGCTGCCAAAGTGGAGCACCCCAGACTTAACTTCTAGGCCATGGGGCCAGCTCCAAGAAGCTGTCTTTTTAATGCCACCGTAAATATTTTTCAGAGTCCTACAGGTGAACAAGTCAAGAAATATACTTGAGGAATGATGTTTTAAGGAGAGCTAACAATAAACATGGGAAATCCTTTTAAGTATTTTGTGTACTACAGGGTCTATGCAAGTTTTAATCCTGTTTCTGGGAGTATCTTCTTTATATTTTCTTCATTTAAACCAATTAATTATTTATTAATCTCATTCAGTAAATAATTATATTTTACCTACTATATGCCACGCACTATTTAATGAATTTCTTTACTCAGTAAAACAGCTTTACAATATGAAATGAAACAGTTTCACCTATCACAGAACTACCTTTAATGAACTCAACATACAGATATCACTTTCTCTGCCTTCTTTTAGTTATTCTTTTGCTCATTTCTTTGTCAGGCCACTTATTCAGTCATTCCTTCATTCATTGATTGATTCACTCATTCGTTCATTCAGCAAGTACTCATTGAGGTCATTCTAAATGGCAGGCCCTGGGATAGGCACCATCCCAGTGGGAAAAGCAGTAATAGTATTTGGGAAGTGTTCTGAGGGGTGAAGGCTAAGGAGCAGTGTGAGCCCAGGGGAGGGCTCCAGCCCAACTAGGGGAGGGACCAGAAAGGGGGGTCTGGAACCAGCACCTTTTGGACCAAGGCCTGGAGGATGAGCAGGAGCCAGTGAGAAAAGAAGTGGAAGGTCAGTGACCCCAGGACCCTGTGTGCCAAAGTCCAAAGCAAGAGAGCATGATATTCCCTTCTCATTGTCTTTACCTTGATTTGGAAATTTTACAGGATAAAATAATAATGGAAAAGGAAATAAAATGGAAACACAATATTTTCCCAGTTCTTGTCTCAAGACAAACTTAATTTTTATGCATATATTTTGTTTCCTAAATATCAACTTACTAAATAGTCTATTGCTAAATAATCATATTAATTAGACCAGTTAATTCTCACTCAAGGAATCATTTGGAAGTTAAAAGTGGTGCCTCAGGGCCAAACTCTCTTCCATTTCACTGTCTTAGTCTCTCATCTCCCTCCTCACAGGCCTGGCTGGCTGGGCGCTGGGCTACCATTTGGGACCCTGTGAGGGGTAGCACCCAGCTCTCTGGGCCGCTGGCTCTCCAGCCTCCCACTCCAGGCCACGTACTCCATGTCCTCTGTCCTGGTCACCATTTCTCTTTCATGGTTTTTCCCCAAATCTCCTCCACCCCACGTTCTGAGGCATACCCCTGCATTTGTTAGCTCTTCCTTTGCAAGTTACCAGGGACAAGCTGAAAAACTGGAATTCTGTTTTTGCCAGACAGTGGTAGAACCAGTCTGTATTTTAAATTACCATGGTGGCTTTGAGGGGTGTCTTGCCATATGCAGGGGATGCATTCCTAATGTCCGTACATCCTAGAAATGCATCGATCAGAACAATTGTCCATAGGAGGTAAGGATCAAGGACCTAGTTAGTTTTTACTCGTTCACTGATTCACTCATTCATTTATTTGTTCATTCATTCAGCAAGTACTCATTGAGTACTGAGAGTGCTGGGTTCAGCAGCTCATTGATGATCTATCTGTAGATAGTTCCCGCTTCACGTGTGGGAACAGACCATCGAGGCTCCTGTATATTCTCTCTGTATGTGGGGGGAGACCCAGAGTCTCAGCCTGCCCTCCAGAAGTCCTCCCATGCTGCGTCACAAGCTGATGGCTTCACTGCTTCCAGTGAGAGTCTTCTGTGGCTTCGTGGCACCAGACAGTGAATTACAAGGTCTTTTCTGATAAGATGCAAGGCCACATCACAAGCGGTTAATGTAACAAAGGTAAACAGTAAGACAGTCTAGGGGCTGTGAGTGTGACTGTCACTGCACACACACGAGCTGCCACTCCCTGGGGACTGGCGTCCCTCCAGGCCTGGGGTGCCCCTGGGGCCAGCTGGTGGTGCACTGAAGACTCCCAGATCCCCAAGAAGGGGGTTACCTGATAAAAACAAGTCTGAACAGAAGACTGGACCTATTTCAAGCACTCTTCATCAAACAGTCATAAACTGAATGATAAACATTGATGACGATGATCTGCTGTCCTTCGGATAAGAAGTTCCCCAAGGGTCACATTTTGAATTGTATCTGAAAAGTAAGAATAGAGCCTTTCAGTGAAATCTCCCCTGCTATCTTCTGATAAAGGAGACAAGCACATTCATTTTTCTCTTTTTTTTTCCCCCCAAAGATTTCTTTTCTTTTCTTTTAATGCTTTTTTTTTTTTTGGTGAGGAAGATTGGCCCTGAGCTCACATCTGTTGCCAGTCTTCCTCTTTTTTTAATTTTTTTCTCCCCAAAGCCCCAGTGCACAGTTGTACATCCTAGTTGTAAGTCCTTATAGTTCTTCTCTGTGGGATGCAGCCACAGCGTGGCCTGACAGGTGGTGCGTAGGTCCACACCCAGGATCTGACCCCGTGAACCTCGGATTGCCGAAGTGGAATGTGCAAACCTAACCACTTGGCCATGGGGCCAGCCCCTATTTTTCTTAGTGAAAGCAGTTTTTATGGGCTTGGGTTGATGGTGATCTTCTATCTGGTAATTCTTTTTGAATCTGGGAAGGAAGGTCCATCAGATGAAGTGTTGTGAAGTGTGGAGATGGTTGGTTTCTTAAACAGATGTGTATTGGGGGCCGTTCACATGACAGGTTCTATCCTATGTGGTCAGGACAGCAGCACATGGCAGAGATGGGGTTCCCACTCTCATGGAGCTTCCAGTCTTCAAACAAATAAATAAATAATGGGATAGATATCAAATAGTACTAATTGCTCTGTAGAGAATTAAAATATAGAGGTGTGATGGAGAGTGATTGGAGGCTTATTAATGTATCCTCTTAAAAAAGAACACTAGAGAAGAGAAAATCAAAGATGGAAAGTAGCCTTTTTTCCATCAAGTAGGATGTTAGAGGAAGCCTCATTCATCCACAAAAAGTATGGTAACAAAGGATGACTTTGTGAGTAAAATTAACAATCTACCCACTTTCTGTCACTGTTTATCATTATTGGACTGTTTCTTTCTAGCAGCCAAACTGGACTGTGTAGGCTCCGTCAAGAGCAGGCGTGTTCTTGTTCATCTTTGTATCTCCTCTGCATAGCACAGTGCCTGCTGTATACTTAGTGTTCAGCAAATATATATATATATATATATTTTTTTTAAGATTTTTTAATTTTTTTCCTTTTTCTCCCCAAAGCCCCCCGGTACATAGTTGTATATTCTTCGTTGTGGGTCCTTCTAGTTGTAGCATGTGGGACGCTGCCTCAGCGTGGTTTGATGAGCAGTGCCATGTCCGTGCCCAGGATTTGAACCAACGAAACACTGGGCTGCCTGCAGCAGAGCGTGCGAACTTAACCACTCAGCCACAGGGCCAGCCCCAGCAAATATATTTTGAATGGATGAATGAAACAAAACTAGATTAGAACTTTTCTTATAGCCTCATGTATAGGAGAGGTCGCTTTTGATCTACTTTTAGTCTGCAGAACATTATCTGGTTATGACTGGGATATGTGATTTTACAATTAAACATCCGTTTTTTTTTAATGTTTTTTGAAAAAAAAATGTACAGTTTCCTTTTAGATAACTTTGATGGAAAAAAGGAGCAACCTGGAAAACCAGTGTTATTTCTTTGACTTTGATAGTAACTTGTATTTCTTTTGTTGGGCCTGATTTCTTAATCATTTGACTTGGATGGGGTTGACATTTTAATCCTTCACCAAGGAGGCTCAGAGTCAACTGTGCGCTATGGGAAACCACTTTAGAACCGGAATTTGATCATAGAGAATTAGAAGATGTGGAGCAGGGAGGTGCATGGACCTGGGTACCTCTCAGACCTGTGGGGAGGTTGGTACTTAGTGAATGGGATAGATCCACTGATATTTCTATGGAAGTGATTTAACTTTCGAGAAAAACCATAACAAGCTTCAAAAGGGGACGTTCCACTGATGCTCTCCAGTTATATATGAAACCTCTAGGGATGTTCTATGTAACACATAAAGGAAGCGTTTGTAGTACTTTTTAACTAAGGTGCTTTCAGAATAGATTTTTCCTTTTGAAAAAATATTGTTAATAACCATTATAAATCATGTAAAGAAAACCTTCTAAACAAACCTTTTCATGTTTTATTTTCCTCAGCCACCATCTGAGGGAACAGGGTACTTTTCTTCCTAAACTTTTGGTTTAGAGTTTTTCCTTCATCACTTCTGAGGTGCCTTTTCCTTTTCTGCATGTGCTAGATGCTCTCTTTAATAAATGTTGAATGAATGCTGCAAGAATGAGGTGCTGAAAATGTCCCTGTTCTTCCTTGCTCTCACCGTCTGAGTAGAGAGAAATCTTTCAGTCTCTCTGGTCGTTGAGTGGTAAAAACTTTTATGCTCTTGGCACTGACAGGCCAGACATTCCTTTATTATTGCTGCCACATCTTCAAATTAAACTTGAGGTCTCCAAGTAGCTCACCATAATAGTTTCCCATTTTTGGGTGATGTTAAAAAGTAAGTTCAATAAATTTGGAAAACAGAGTTCATTGCAGAAGAATCAAATTAATCTTATCTATTGATTGTTAACACAGTGTTCTCAAAGTTTGAGAACTTGAAATACAGGGTGATAAAAATTAAGCCAATTGCCCAGGAACCGCAAGTACAAGTTCAGTGAGGTCTGCATCCAGGCGGACGGGGTCTTGAGAAGTTTAGACATCTCAGCGCTCTCTCTCTTTAGTACTGACTGCAACATATTTTAGTTTTCAACTCACCTTTCATTAAGCTCCTTATTATAAATAAAGCCTTTTATTTATTATTTTTCTTGGTAGGGTGGGGAGGAGTCAGCGAGATAGAGGGAAGATTTCACTATTAAAAATGAAAAAAAATTTAAATAAGGTAATTAGTTCAAATAGCAAGAAAATGTGTGGTTTTAGTTGATGTCCTACTGGCCTTCTTTCTTCTTTTTATTTTGAAGAGGGTGCATTTAACATCTTGTTTACACTACTTACATAGATAATATAAGAAGCAATCCCCAAGTCGTTTGCATTTGGTTTTGGAAAACAATCAGGGACTGTTTTGGGGAGGAGCCTCATGTGAGTGTCTCTCTCTTTGCTTCTTTTGGGGCCGTTTCAGGATTAGCCTGTGCTGACAGTACCCTGGGTCACAGTGGGCACAGCCAACCCTCAGCTTGCCATGAGTGAGGAAGTCACTCCCATGTAAGCAGGCTTTGGCTGTTTTGGTACTGAATCTCCCTATTATTCTATTTGGTTGACTAGACGATATATTCTGTTGAGAAATTGTATCAGGGCAGCAACTGAATCACAGGGAGTATTTGGAAAGAGTAAATTGACTTAAGTGATGCATTTTTCTCTCTGAAGGGTGTCTAAATGTAGGGAGGATATCTTTGGTGACACTACTGAAACAGAGATGGTGATTAATGTAGTTTTAGTCGTGTCTGTTTATCCCCCCACATGCATACAGTTTGTCCTTGAGGGAATCTCGTTTAATCTTATTGCCCCTCACAACACATACTCATTTTTTATTGTCCATACATATTGGAACATAGTGTACAGAGAACTTTTGTTTTTACATTAAATTTTATCAGGCATTTTTCTAGGTCATAATATTCCATCTGGTTATCTTATGAGGCATTTATTCTATTGTAGACTGTTTTTTCCCATTTTCAAAACATTTTTAATTGTGGTAAAATATACAGAACATAAAATTTACCATTTTGCCCATTTTTAAGAGTACGGTTCAGTAGTGTTAAGTACCTTCACATTGTTGTGCATCTCATCTCCAGAACTCTTTTCATCTTGCAAAACTGAGACTCTACGCCTGTTAAACAACAGCTCCTTTTTCCCTCCTCCACCCAGCTCCTGGCAACCACCATTCTACTCTATCTCTAAATTTGACTACTCTACGTACCTCATATAAGTGGAATCATATAGTGTTTTTCTTTTTATGACTGGCTTATTTCACTTCGCAAAGTGTCCTCAAGATTCATCCATGTTGCAACATGTGTCAGAATTTCCTTCCTTTTTAAGACTGAATAATATTCCATTGGATGTATATACCACGTTTTGTTTATCCATTCATCCGTTAATGGACACTGGGGTTGCTTCCTCTTTTGGTTATTGTGAATAATGCTGCGAGAATGCAGGTATACAGATATCTGTTTGAGTTCCTCATTTCAGTTCTTTGGGATATATACCCATAATTGGAATTGCTGGATCATATGGTAATTCTATTTCTAGATTTTTGAGGAACTGCCATACTGTTTTCCATAGTGGCTGCACCATTTTACTTTCCCACCAACAGTGCGCAAGTGTTCCATTTTCTCCACATCCTTGCCAACACTTGTTATTTTTTGTTATTTTGATAGTAGCCATCCTCATGGGTATGAGGTGGTATCTCATTGTGGTTTTTATTTGCATTTCCCTAATGATAAGTGATGTTGGCATATTTTCATGTACATGTTGGCCATTTGTATATCTTCTTTGGAGAAATGTCTATTCATGTCCTTTGTCCACTTTTTAATTGGATTGTTTGTTTTTTTGTTGTTGAGTAATAGGAGTTCTTTCTATAGTCTGGATATTAACCCCTTATCAAATACAGTCATGCACCACATAAGGACGTTTTGGTCAACAATGGACCACGTATACGATGATGGTCCCATGAGATTAGTACCATACAGCCTAGGTGTGTAGTAGGCTATACTATATATATTTGTGTAAGTATACTCTGTGATGTTCGCACAATGACAAAATCGCCTAACAACACATTTCTCACATACCCCTGTCATTAAGCGAGGCCTGACTGTAAATGATTTGCAGATATTTTTCTCCTATTCCATAGGTTGCCTTTTCACTCTGTCGATTGTGTCCTTTGAGGCACAGAAGGTTTTTATTTCGATATAGTCCAATTTGTGTATTTTAACTTTTGTTGCTTATGCTTTTGGTGTCAAAGAAATTGTTGCCAGATCCAATGTCATGAAGGTTTTCCTCTATGGAGACAGTTTTTTTTAAACTCGGGTTTTCCCTATTCTGGATAATGTTCCAATGAATGACTTCATGCATTTAGCTTTTTTCTTCTGTTGGCATTATTGTACTTTACTTTCAGAAAGAAAAATGAAATACTGAAGCAGTTTTGTCCCCTTAAAGCCCATTTTTGGAGATACCAGCGAAGGCAGAGGACATCATTTGTCCTGTTAGCAAAAGTTGTTTCTGAAGGCAAGGGGACAGGCTTCTAGAGAGGCATTTGGTAATGCTTGCTTGGTGATTGTATGAAGTTAACTTACGTGGTTCTCTGGTACTGTGATTCTTAAAACAGCGTGGGTCACATGAGCAGCATGGCAGAGCTCCCTTAAGAGCATACAGGGGTGAATTTATATGCCTATCTCTTCACCCCTCAGGTCCGAGGTCTCAGGCTGCAGTGACAGATGAGGAGGACTACTTTGGGCTGATTAGGTTCAGGTGGCCCTGGATTTTTACATTTGAAGAGGGGAAAAGTCATTTTGGAGAATTCTTCTAAGAATTCAACATTATGTATGTGGACAACATTTTCAGAGAAACCAAAAAAATTCTATCCATTGCCACTGTGTTTGGGGGATAAAATTACATTTGAAGACACATATTCAATTTGTTCTTTTTCATAGCTGTGAACTATTCCTTTGAATGAATATACTGCAATTATTTGATCCATTCTAATGTTGATGGACATTTGAATTGTTTCCAGTTTGAGGCTACTATGAATAACACTACTGTTAACATACCATACATGTCTTTTGGGGACATAATAATTCGATTTCGTTGTGTATATGTATACCCAGCAGTGAAGTTACTGGATCATAGAGTGGGCATATGTTTAATTTTAGGATGCTCCTGGACAATATATGAGAGTTCCAGTTGCTTCATATCCTCACTAACTCTGGTATTGTCAGTGCATGTAAGTATGGCCAATCAGATGAGAGTGTAGTGGTATCTCATTGTGGTTTTAATTTGTATTTCCCTGACAACGAATGCTTTTCAGCACTTTTTAATATTCTTATTGACTTCTGGATATCCTCTTTTGTGAAGTGCCTATTAAGACTTTTGCTCATTTTCTGCTGAGTTGTCAGTCACTTTTACCGATTCACAGGTGTTCTTTATATATTCTGAAGATGGGCTTGTTGTTGGATATGTGTATTGCAAATATCTCCTCCTGGTTTCTGATTTGCGTTTTTCAATCTCCTAAGAGTAAACAGAAATTCTTAATTTTAATTAAGTTTTGTTGTTGGGTAATGTAGATCTCCAGATTTGTTGTTGTTCTTTAAATTTGATTTGAACATTCTAATTATTTTGTTATTACATATAAATTTTATAATCAACCTTTCAAAACACACAAACACACACACAAACTCACACACTCACTCATACTCACACTCACACACCCCGTGGATTTTGCTTGAGATTGATTGCATTGAAGCTGTAGTTCAGTTTAAGAGAAATTAGCATCTTAGCCATGTTGAGCCTTCCAATCCATAGGAATTGTGATTCTCTTTATTTAGGTTGGTGGTTCACAACCAGGGTCTATTTTAGCCCCAGAGGACCTTTGACAATGTCTGGAGACATTTGGGGTTTCACATCTCTGGTGGGTGGCTGTGTACTATTGGCATCTTACAGGTGGAGGACAGGGATGCTGCTCGATGTCCTATAACACATAGGGCAGCCCCCATGACAAAGAATTATCCAGCCCAAGATGTTAAGAATGCCACTGTTGAGAAACCCTGATTTAAGACTTTAATTTTTCTTAGTAATGTTTTGAGTTTTCAGTGTAGGGACATTGCACATTTTTGTTAGATTTATCTTTAGATAATTAATATTTTGGTGCTATTGTGAATGATAATCTTTAAGTTTCATTTTCTAATTGTTGCTACTGTGTGTACATAGGTATTTATGTATATGTGTGTGTATATGTGTATGTATATATATTTGCTGTTTTATATATCTCTTATATGTGTCTTTATTTGTCTGTTGTTTTATATTCCTTTTATTTTAGAGATTCCCTTTCAATCTCTTTATTCCCCATATACTGTTGTATTGTTGTTGAAGAATCTAGGATCTATTTTGTCTTGTAGAATTTCCCACAGCTTGGATTTTGCTGATTGTATCAACATGGTGTTTAATATGTTCCCTTGTCTTTATGATCACTGCCCATATACATTAATTCATTAGATCTGAAAAATGAGAGGCTCTGATTCTATCATTTTCTTTTTCTTTTTTCTTTTTTTTGGTGAGGAAGATTGGCCCTGAACTAACATCTCTTGCCAATCTTCCTCTTTTTGCTTGAGGAAGATTGTCATTGAGCTAATATCTATGCAAGTCTTCCTCTATTTTTTTGTATGTGGGACACTGCCACAGCATGGCTTGATGAATGGTGTGTAGGTCCGTGTCCAGGATCTGAACTTGTGAACCCCAGGCTGCCAAAGCAGAGCCTGCAGACTTGACCACTACACCACTGGGCCCACCCCCTGCATTTTATTTTTTAGCCTAGGATATTTTTGTAAAGAGAACCCTTCTCCCAACTAATTAATCTGAGTCCAGAGAGAAACAGCAGGATAAATGCTTATTCTTTCCCTTTTTTTAATCAGTTTTCAAAATAATGAGTTGGTTCTCTAAGATTCTCCATAGGCAACCAGTGAAGTTGTTTTTTCTTTTTTTAATTAAAAGTATCATTATGAACTTACGGTTTAAACTTATTTGGTATTTCAATCCATTGCCGTTTTTTATCCTTATTGATGATCAAATTGTTCCATGTTTGGCAAGTGGGAACCTCTTCAAGGCCCTAGTATATTTTTTATGACTTCTTTGCTTTCTGCGGTAACAAGAGATTCCAGGCTCTTGAACATTTCTTGACTCTGACCTGGAATCAACCATTTCTTCAAGGAGTGGTGGTCTCTTTTACACAGTGTATTTAGAGAGGGTGCCAGGCATGCGTAATGCCACTCAGTGGTCGTTGTTTCTAGTCTTTTCCAGTAGACAGAGCTAGAAAAGATGTATTTTTTTTTTTCTTAAGATAAAAAATCCAGTGAGTTTGCATTGCTTTTCCTGTTTGTATTCTGGAATCTAAGATTTTTAATTAACTTTGTTTTTTTTTTTCTATGCACAAAATCCTGTGTCTCAACAAACACCGACATACCTACACATTGCTTTGTCACAGACTACCTATCCAGCAGCCTTAGAATAACAATTACAACTGGACTGGTAGAAATATGATTACTGAAAAGAAGTTAAATGTTTTTGCCATCTTTTGGGGTCTGTTTTAAGGATGTTTCATAATGGAGATGTGCCGTCACATGACTGTGTTTTAAAGTCGCTTGGAACACTTCTGCTCTGTGTGGTTATGGTACCAACTGGATTTGCGTTTAAGTACATGCAATTCATTTTAGTTTTTATTTTTAGGGGTTGTGTTATTAAAATTTAATTTGGTGTTATTGTGATGTACAACATTTACATGGTTCCAAAGTCAAATCAACACGACAAAGTACATACAAAGAAGCTTCATTTCTATCCTTGTTTCTCTATCCCTGTTCCCTCCCTCACTTTGTAGGTATCCATGTTTTACAAAACTTTATGGGTTATCCTGCCATTATTTTTTTCAATATCACTGAATATGTGTATATGCTCCCTTCTTTTGATTACGTGGCATTTTCACTACGTGGTCTATTTCACTTGCCCCCTCCTCCTTTCTTGGGTCTCTGGTATTTAGAAAGGTTTGTATTTTGGTTCTGATGCTTACCTTTACACTCAACCTTTGCATAACACCCTCACTCCCCTCGTGTTTGGGTCTTTGTTTATTTGTTCCTATGATGAGCATGTTGAAGTGAGCTAGGAGCCTCTTCCTTCTCCTCCCTTAGCATCAGTTTTGAAGCAATGATCCTTGTACTCTTTGGGAACATTTCCCTGTCTCCAAAATGAATAAGTTTTATGTAGAAACACGTGTGGGCCAAAATTGATGAAGATGAGGTAAATTAATGTAGGATCACTTGAAGTATGTCAAGTTAAAAAATCAAATGGACTAAACAAGTGAACGTTGTTCGGTTAAGCTCTTGGAACACCGGGTAGTGTGCAGCACTTGAGAGCATGTCGCTTGTGGACGAGGTCATTATGGAGCGTCTCATGTCTGCAGTGCTGTGGGGTTTACAGAGACAGTCCTCAACGAGGGAAGAATGTTTCCATTGGGCTGGCTTTTCACTTCAGTGATAAGATGGTATGTGAAGTACTAAGGGCTAGGCTAGGGTACCATGAATAATTAATAGCCATGGCTCTCAGAAACCTAATTTTAGTCAAGAACAGGAACAAGGAGCAAATGTAGCAGCACTGGCCCTAGTTTCAGCTTCTTTTATTTCTCAAATGGCAAAGTGGCTAATGTGTAAGCCAGGAAAGGGGAACACTAATCAGCACCCGATGGAAATGTGTCTGTCCTGAAAGGCAGAGTTCTGTGTCGTTCATCCTTTACTGATGCATATTTGTGTGTAAGGCATGATGATGAGGGATAAGAGGCTGAAAATAACATTTTAGAGGGGACACTGACATGCAAACCAAATTATAATAGGGTGGGAGCCTATACTGGTATTCTAGGTAGAGCTGTGGAGTGGCAGAACTAACGTCCCCCCGGGGCAGAGTGGAAGGATGCTGGAGACTGCACAGTGTGCTGTTAGCTGTGCTGTTTGAGCCAGATCTATGGGTGTGAGAGCTAGTGGGGGATCTTCACAGTGAGTTCACCTTCCTAATTTTTTCTTGTAGATTTAAGTGTCCTGTTAAATGGGGGTAAACAAACTATTATTCACTGTAGAATTTGAGTAGGTACCAAGTAGATGGGGGAAAAAATGGTAGCAGAAGATTAACATTCCAAAGAAATTGAGTTTCTAATCCTCCATTCTCCCCCTGCCCCCCCCAAACACATACACACACACCCCACGAGAGGAAAAGGCATGTGTATACCATTTGACTCAGCAATGTTACCTCTAGCAGTTTATCCCAAGAACATATTTGGACTTGCCTGCAAAGATATATGTACAAAGATGTTCATCCAGGCATTGAGTACGTTTGTGTGTGTACATATGCATATATACATATAAATATGTATGTTCTCCCTGCTGTACCCACTCCTCACCTCCTCAACACATGCACACTCACTTTGCACACAAACTAAATTTCCAGTAGGGGACTGACTACATTGTTCTTGCTGTGTTTGTAATGACGATATATTATTTACATAATAAAAAATCAGTAAAATTATTTTTCAAGAAAGCAATTACAACTTGCTTTCTCTCTTAGTGCAATTTACAGAGATTTGGATTTTGTACTGGTTGTGAATTTGAAGCAGAGAGTTTGTATTCTTTAAATTGAATTTGTGTTAGTTTGGTTTGGTTTCCTGGTTGGCTTACATGTAAAATTGGATAATGACTATGTATTACGGTGGGGAAATGACTGACTTTTGGGAGGCGTTCTTAAAGTTCTTTGGATAGGATAAGTGAGTTTTTGAGATCTGGCTCAGTGGTAAAATCCTTTACTCTACTCTAAAAATGATACATATTTTATGTATGTAAAGTTTTAAACACGTTTTGCGTTTTAAAAATGGGTATTAGTCATCTTCCTTTGGCCGTGTGTGCGGATGTCGGATTGGTTACTGAGGCAGTCTCTGTTGTAATTGGACTTTCTTGTTCGCCTTGCTTTGAAGGACCAGGGGCAGAATCTATCCTGGCAGACAGATCTGTGAACCTCCTTGCCTCTTTAAATTTTTTTTAGGGTAATTTAATGGGCTTGAAGACCTTAACTTTTATCCAATTATTAGGACTATGTGGTGATCCTGATGGATCAATTGTTTTTAAAATAACAGCTTACAATAAAAATAATTTTATTTTGTTTCCTTAACAGAAATCATAGCCCGTTAATGAGTTTTGGAGCCAGCTTTGTCAGTTTTTTGGTAAGTTGATGTGGGGGGAGGTATTGGTGTGAAGGAAACAAATGTATAAAGTATAGGATTTAGTGGCTACTGGCTGTATAGATACAGAACTTTTAGAGCTTAAAACTAGAAGTAAGTTTTTGCCTGTTAATCAAACCTGTGTGATATCTTCTCTTCCCTATTTTGAAATAAAATGCTGGGGCCAGCCTTTTCCAAATGGTTAAGTTTGTGCGCTCCGCTTCAGTGGCCCAGGGTTTCTCGGGTTCAGATCCTGGGCATGTCCTGATGATTGGACAGGGCACTGCTCATCAGGGCACGCTGAGGCAGCGTCCTGTATAGCACAACCAGAAGGGCCTACAACTAGAATATACAACTATGTACTTGGGGAGATTTGGGGAGGAAAACAAAGAGGAAGATTAGCAGCAGTGTTAGCTCAGGGCCAATCTTCCTCACACACACACACACACACACACACACACACACAAAATCCTTGTGGTCAGCCTTGACTTTAAAAAAATAAATAAATAAAATGCTCATACCTTACTTCTAGAGTATTAAGTTTTTCCTAACCAAAATCCTTTTTAAAATAAAAATGTAATTGAACGACCTTTCCAAAAATTAAAACTGCATTAGAGTTAAAAAAAAAAAAAAAGTCAGACTTTGGATAATAAAGGTTTGCTCTAAAATTATTAAATAAGTGTGGACTGGAAGACAAGTTAAATTAGCAAAGCTAAAATTTTTCAGTTACTATTATATTTTCAAATATTAATATTTAGGAATTGAGAGAATAGGTTGCAGTTAGTTTTTAAAGTAAATTGGGCAATGTAGAAAATTGGATGCTTTTATTTTTCAGAAACGCTTATCACATAAACTACCTTCAAACACACAGTTTTTTAAAAAACCATCATAGAATTGTATAACAGCAAAAAAAATTCACGAGTAGAATCTGAGAGAAGTAAAATGGAGAAAACATTTAGATTCCAGATTTAGAAAGATGTCAGCAAATGGGCATGTTGGCATGTCATGTGCATCCTTGCAGCACCCAACCGTAGGCAGCAAGCTGGCTTCTGGTGACATGGATTTTTATTCAAGCTATTTATTTCCTCATATTGCCAGGCAATATAACAAAATTTTAAGGCCTACTGTTTGCAAGAAAACAGTTCTTGATCTTAAGCAAAGTGGTGCTGGGTAGGAATGGCAGCATGAGTTCCCACGTAGCTGCACAGGCTTGGCAGGGGGTGGGGGGGGGGGCGGGGGGGCGGGGGGGGGGGGGGTGGGGGGCGGGGAGGAGGCCCTGGCAGGATTGGGATTTGGTTGGGAAGACGAGTGTGGAGGGGAGATTTGGGCACGGGTGGATGTGGTCTGGTTTGTCTAGAACAGAAATCCGAGGAGACCTAGAATGCCAAGGTGGTGCTGGCTGAATGTGATAAGGAATGGAGAGCTAGATACAGTGAGTTCATTAGGTCCTTCCAAGAACCTGGTGTCCTCTCTGCCCTGTAGCCTGTTCATCTCAGTAACCTCAGTTCTACTGGGTGGAAGTAGCAGGTTTTCAGCAGAGGAAAGCTTGCCTCTCCCAGTCAAATGTGCCCTGAAGAAAATCTACCAGCATCAGGTGCTTGGAAACAAGCTGTCAGTGGAATTTTTCACCGTGGACAGTATGAAATGAGTTCCTTATAAGTGAACTCATGGGAATTGCTGTCCCTGAAAAGACCGATGATTTTCAGAGCACCTCCTAGCTGTTGTTTCGTTAGCCGTTTTTGTGCAGCACTTGAGGCAGCCAGGGATCCGTGTGTGGGTAGAGACTCTGTTATAAAAACTGAATTAAGTGGACCAAGCAGAAATTATACAGGATTTTTGTTACTGTATTTAATAACAAAAAACTACTGTAGAACAGGAACTGTAAGAACATTTGTTACCATGTAGTCTTTCATGCCAGTGTAATACAAGTAGATTCTTATTTTATATTGAGATTATAGTTTTTTTAAGTGAATAGGGTTTGCCGTAACATTCTGGTTCTTTAACTTGCAACCAGCAGAGATAGGACACCGGGTTCTTGGAAGGACCTAAGGAACTCACTGTATCTAGCTCTCCCTTCCTTATCGCCTTCAGCTAGCACCACCTCGGCCTTCTAGGATTCCTCAGTATGACTCTTATAATTTAAATGGTTTTTTCCCCCTAGTTTGGAGTTTTGTTGCAATAAATTGGCCTGAATTTTCAAACTGTTACTGATTCATTTGTTCTTTCCTTATTTCTTTCTTGGAAGAATGCCATGATGACATTTGAGGAAGAAAAAATGCAGTTGGCGTGTGATGACTTAAAAACTACAGAAAAGCTATGTGAAAGTGAAGAGGCTGGAGTAATTGAAACAATCAAGAACAAAATTAAGAAGAATGTAAGTACTGTGTCTCCAGGTTGTCAACTGTGTGCCACTTACGGAGAACATTGCTCATTTACTTGGTTTTTAGGATATAACTGAAAGCACTAAATGTTTCTTAAGGCTTTTGATTATGTAAAATGTATTTCTTAAAACAATAGAAGCTCCCTGCAGTCATTAGAGCCATTCACTGCATGTTCTTTTGGTATCTTAAAATTACCTTCTTCCATAATGGGCCCTGTGGCAAGGGCGTTTGTAATGAGGCTTTCACGTACGCGTCTAATTCAGATATGTTGCATTTTGGCATAATTCGGGAATTCCGGCGTTTACGTACTTTTCCCCAGGCCTCACCAGCTTTTGGTTACAAATAAAGTCACAATTACGTTGTAATTCACTTTTCTTGATTTTGCTTTCACCTTTCAGTGCAGAAGTTCTAGGATTCGGAGTGGCATCTTCCTACCCTTATATTTCTGGAGTGGAGTGCCCATGGGTCTCGCATATATCACATATTTAGCTGACAAACCTGTCTGTTGCTTATAGTGTTCAAAAGCCTCATTGTCTTTTCTTCTACTCCTTCGTTTGAGGCCAGGGCATCTTACCTCTGTGTTTAATTTTGGTGTTCACCATGAGGAAGCCACTGGTGCACCAGGAGTATCGTCTCCTGGTGCTCCAGAAGGGCCAGAGTTTTCCACAATTCCTTTCTCTCCAAACCCTAAATCCAGTCAATTACCAAGTCCTGTTGACTCTCTTTCTTAAATACCCCCGGAATTCATCTGCTTCTCTCCATCCTCTCTGCAGTTTCCCTAGGTCAGCCACCGTCTCCACTTGCTTGAGACAACCCTCACTGGCACTTCTGCCTCCGGTCTCACTGTTCTCTAATCCATTCTCCATGAGACGGTCACTAAAATGCAAATAATATGTTGCTAGTTTCATTCTCCGTGTCCCCACCTCCATCATTACCCTCTCAGTAGAGTCCAAACTCCTTACTATGGCTGACTTGGTGTTTGCTTTTCCAGTACCTAGAACATTCTCCTCCTCTTGACCTGGTTCCTACTCATTCTTTGGTTCTCGCCAGATGTCATTGCCTCCAGACACTCTTGCCTGAACTCCCACACCCTGTTGAGTATGTCTCCTGCTTGTTTCCATAGTTCTCTGCACTTTACCCTCCAGAGCACCTAACAGTATTATGTGGTTGTAAGGTCAGTATTCCCTCCTTAGACTGTGAGCTTGTTTACATGTCTATCCTCAGTATCTAGTGCCATGCCTAGCACGTATGTTAATAATTAATTAATTATCATTTATGTAATATAATTAATACATCTTTGCAATTTAAAAAACTTTTTCACATGTGGTATTTCATTAGCCCTTCCAACAAGCCTGCACAGTAGACATTATTACAAAGAAATAGAAGCATGGGTAAATTGACATTTGCCTGAGCAAAGAGAGTAATGAGTGCTGCAGTGAGATGTGGAACAGTGGTGACCGTGACGAGTTATGCTCATCTAGAAAAAAGGGAAGCAGGTCACTGTGTCTTGTATACTATGTGTATTATTGTCATATTTGCAGAAATCCTGTCATTTCTTATATCGTTGTAAAAGCATATGAAAGCTATTTAGCTTATTTTGTTCAAATTTACTTTGTATTAAGAATGCAGTATTCTATTTGAGTGATTTTTCTTCATTTAGAAAATTCTTTATGATAAAGCCCAACGTTTTATAAAAAGCAGGACTTTTTGCTTCTTTTATGGAAGTAGTCACCTTAGAGGTTATGACTTAAATTTCAAGTTCTATTTTTCATTTGTTCAGAGCTAATTTTTAATTCCAGAGTATTTTCTCCTTAACTAAAACGTAACCAGCTTTTGACCCATATGTCTCAGTTGTGTGCACCAAAGAAATGAGTCCTACCTGGAGGTAGATGTCTGCAAAGCGGCTTTTCAGGTCGTCTACTTGGGGGAATGTTTTATACCATTAGTGATTTTTATTTTGAATAAGTAGGAATTTACATCATTTAAAAAAGGGTAAAACTCTGATGTTCTGTATTGACTTTCATGTTTCATGGCTTTCAGTGACTGCCATGATTCACCATTCCTGTGTGAAATCACTTTGCACAATAAAGTAACAGTTGTTTGGAAGGGGTATTGTTCTTGTGTGTGATTTATTGGTGTGTACTTTGTTTCCACTGAACAGGTTGATGTCCGAAAATCCGCCCCCTCTATGGTTGACCGGCTCCAGAGGCAGATAATCATAGCCGACTGTCAAGTTTACTTGGCTGTGCTCTCGTTCGTAAAACAAGAATTATCAGGTATGCTGGAGCGTTATTTTTAATAGCTTTCACTATTCAGTGGACACCATCCGTAATACTTTTTTTAGAATGCCTTGTATTTCAGTCTTTGAAGACATGTGGCGCCTCTTTGGGGCATGATGCTGATTTATTACTTGAGAAAATTGAAACTGCGAGTGCTGAATGTGTTTTAGCAGAGTAGTTTTAGTCCTAAAGTCTGTTTCATCCTCTTGTCTCAAGATAATTCTGTCATACTTAGAGAAATTACCAGTACCTTTTGTATAGATAGATAGATATTTTTTTCTTTGTGGGAATCAAGTTCTGATAATAACATTTAAAGTGAAATATAACTGGTTTAAATTTAAGTTTTTTTGGAACTTGTTACTGAAGTCTTGAACATGTACTAAAGATTTCCTAAAATACTTGAATGATCTACATTTTAACAACCTTTATCAAGGGATGTAAACTAATTTCTTAATTACTTTGTCCAAGACAGATGTTTCCCAGGATTTTTTAGCTTTAATGTCTTGAGTAGTATGGACTCAAATTGAGTCTCTAATAGCTTGCTGTGAGACTGTTCTAACAGTGACACTAATTCTTTCGCTTATGTAGTTATGTGTCTCTCTGACACTGACAGCAGAAACCTGCCACTTTGGTAGATAGGATTTACTTGGAAAAAAAGGAAATCAATTAAAATTTACATTCAGAAAAGCATTTTCTTCGAAACCTTAAATGAAAAAGGGTACATTGCTGCTAAGTTGTAATATACACTTTTCTTTCCAGACTCCCAGAAACTAGTTTTTCCCTCTTTTCTCTCTTCTCTGCTCTTCAATTCTCTTTTTTCTCTTTCTCCATCTCACCCTTGAGGATACTTTCTATTTGGCTCAAGTAAAAAGTGGCATTTATTATTTTGACCTCCAAAATTTGGACTTCTTAGAGTATGTTCTATGATTGTATTTTGGCTTTTTGCTTTGGTTCAGTTTTTATTTTCTCTGTAATCCTCATCTCAGGACTCTCCCAATTACTTATTTGGTCAAGTTTTCATAGTTTCATTTCATAGTTCGTGTGAATCTTCTATAATGCACTAATACAAAACCCCCCATTTGATGATGTATGACACTGATGTATGTCTGACAGAGCACCGGAACTATCTGGAGCTCTTGGGGCAAGACAGGATCTCTGGCGTTTTCTGTGATCTTTTACTACTTTTTCCTAGACTCAAGGCCTTTTTAAAGGAGGTGATTTTAGCTACTAAGAAAATATCTGTTGAGAGAGAAGGATAAACCAAATGTAGTAAAATGTTTGGGGAATCAGGGCGAAGGGTATCTGGGAATTCTTTGTATTAATCTTACAACTCTTCTATAAGTCTGAAAGTATATCAAAATTTTAAAAGTGAGTATATTTATATCTGTCCTTCATTTGTTCATACATCAGTCCATTTAACAAAAAATTATTGAGGACGTACAATGTGCTAAGCACTGTGTCATGTGAGCAAACACAGGCCATGGTCCCTGCCCTCATGAAATTTAGAATCATCGGTTAGTACTATTTACTTTTGAAATTACTAAATATTGTTATAGAAAGTTTGGAAAAAATATAGAAAAGTAAAAAAAGTCATCTCTTGAAGAGATGTCTCCAAGTCACGACTTGGAGAAAATCACTCTTTATTGCTTATCTTCTATTTTATGTTTCTCTATTTCTTTTTTTCTTTTTTTTTAACAAATTGAATTTATATTGTTTCAATCCTACTTTTCCCTCTTAGATCATATTTTACATATTTCCCCTATAACTCAGTTTCAAAATATAATTTAAATAATAGCATTTTGGTTTATCCTATGAATGTGCCTTATTTATTAAACCAAGTCCTCTTGCACATTCAGCTGTTCTTTGTTTTGCATTTTTTCTTTTTTTTGTTTTGGTTATTAGTGGAGCCAAATCTATTTTTGTATTTTGTCCATAAAATATGTGTATTTATTTCACAAGTTGCCTTCCTGGCCTTTACCCATTCTCCTAATAGGTTGATACTAATCAGTCATTTCATCTTGTTTGTCATAGATTTTTAACAATGCTTGGTTCTTCCTAAAGCCTTATAGTTTATTGAATGTTATATTGATATTGGAATGAAATTCTGACAGACATGAAAACCTCAGGTTCTAATAAGGTATGTAGTGGTCATTTGCTTTATGAATAGCTCAGTGTTTGCTACAAACAAACATAACCAAAAATGTGCATCATTTGCCTTTCAGAAACCCACAGGGTTATTAGGCTGTGAAAAATGCATTTACATCTTTGTTGGGATCCATTTCTTAGGAAATGTTTTTGATGGATAATTTTCTGGGGAAAAAACCTCCTCCTTGGAGATGTTTGTTATAGGGGCCCCTCCCCCACCCCTTGAGTGGGTGGCACAGAAGTGGGTGAGGGCGCACACGCTCACTTGAGTTCCAGTGAGGGGTGAGTCTGTGTGAATTTTTTAATGCTTCATACTTTTAAAAGAGCTCTTGTGCTTTATCTCATTTGAACCTCTTTCTAATGAATTGTCCCATCATCTCTTTTTATTTTTCTACACTATTTGATAAGTATCTTTTTAATTTGCTCTATTGTTCAAGAGCTGTTTTCTTGCAGTGAGCATATATTAATTACTTTTGTACCAAAATGAAGTTATTTTTAAAACCTATTTTATGGTACTTGCCACCTTGTTTTATTATGTTTCCTTTTGAGCTTGAAGATAGGCCCCATGTTTTGCTATTCTTGGCATAATTTATGCTCAATAAATTTTCCTCAAATGAGATTATCTCCTTGTTTTACATGTGAGGCAGTTTGAAGCTGATTGATTTGGTTGAGGTTGAACAATTTATACAGCTTGTTAGTGATGACAGAACCAGAACCTGAGCCACGGGTTCCTTATTTCATACCTGAATTCCTAGGATTCGCACCATTTTCCCATTACCTTAGTTTGGTTACTTGAGCCTCCACCCTCCAAATGGCCCAGAAACCTGGGTTTCTCAAGGCCTTTCCCCTCAACCCCCATTACCGCTTGCTCCTTGCATCCTGTGGAACAAGCCTGGAAGAGGATGACAGTGCTGTTGACTCACATGCTTCTCCAGGCCACGTTCTCTACGATGTCATTAGAACGATCTTTCTAAAACTTCTTACATCTGTGCTTTAAACACTTAGCAGTTCTGTATCACCGGCAAGGTAAAGTCCAGATTCCTTTCTCTGGTGACGTGTGAGAACCTGCCCCCTTCCCAGCCTCCCTGCCTTCTTCCCACCACAGCATCTAGCTAAGCAGAGCTCCTTGCAGTTCCCTGCATGCCCTTTGCTGCCTCATGCCCTTGTGTGTACTACCCTCTCAGTTTGGAATGCCACCCCCCTCCTCCAATATTTTTCTCTTGCCTATCCAGGGCAGCTCAGGGCAACTTCCTTCAAGTACTCCTTCCATTGTGCTTACCTTCCATTATAGGGTTCACCAGCCTTGTCTAGGACAAGTACACAGACAGAATGCTGTGGTAGAAGCTCTTACCAGATACAATCCCTGCTGAAAAATCTACAAAATATGTTCCAAGATCAATTTAGTGTAACCTGATATTTCATTTTCCAGACGACTCTTGCCCTTTCTCAGGAAGGGCTCCCACCCCCATTATGGGCACGGGGTTTCCTATCCCCTTTCCATCTCCCAGCTGATTAAGGCTGGCGCTAATAGGGGAGGGCAGATGGTCTGTGGTTTTCTCCTGTCTGTGTCATCCTCCACAGGCTCAGATAACGATGGCTGAATGATTTATATTTGACCTTTCAGAGGGCTCTGTGTTCAACTGTTTTCTCTGCTTATTGGAAAGACATGTGCTCATTGGCCGCATTGCTCTGTGTCCAGCTGACTAAGCGTCCCTCCTGTGGGAGCCGCAGTCTGTCTGCTTGGAGCACAGTGCACTCTGTGCCTGGTCCTCACTCAGCCTTCACTCCTCTGCTTGCGGTCTGGCTGTGCTCAGATGTTTCAATCACAGTGTTCGGGACGGGAGTAGGGTAGTCCCGGGGAACCTGTTTCAGTGCCAAGTTGAACTTAGAAAGTGGGGAAAACAAAATCTTTCTCTTCGTGTGTATTAACTTTGCACGTATTTCAGTGTACAATCTTTGACTCAGTGAAGACTTTGGGCTCTATTTACCTGGCTCAAATTAAGGGCCGTACAGCTTGTAATAGACTTTAATATGTGCTTCTAAACATTGGTACCTAAGCTCCTATCTTTGGCAAGAAATTAAAGACATGTTGAATTAATTTCATTTTCATTCCATAAAAATGGAGTTTTTATTTTGTTTTATTAACTGAATTCCATGTGGTTGGCATTGATGGATTTTTACGTTTGTTTTCATTGCTCCCATCCTCTTCTCTACCTCCTCACCTGAGAGATGGACACCTACAATTGTTTCCCGAACACTGGTCCCTTCAACCCCAATCTTAGAGATTTCCCTCTCCTCCTGTGCAGGTGTCCCTTCCTCAGCTGGACGTTAGGGACCTCCATAGCTGAGCGCAGCACGCTGATGCCCTTTCCTGTGTGTCCCTTCTGCCTCTGAGCAGCTTGCTCACGTGTATCTTCCTGCTCATGCTCCTGTTCCTCTCTCCTGGAACGCTGCCTGTCCCTAAGTGCTGTAAAGCTATAGTAGCCTGGAAAATACAGGATAAAATGGAGTTAAATTTTTTCCTGCCAAATTTCCATTTAGGGGTGGAGGTGAGAGGGAGTAAAGTTTTCTGCTGAAATCCTGCAGTACTTATTTTGCACTTTCCAATTTATTTATGGGTTTTATTATATAGAAAACAATTTAATGACAAAAAGGAAATAAAAAGAATAATTCGTCCATAATCTCACCTTTATTTGTTTTCATTCTTCTAAATATGACCCAGTGGATCGTATAACTAAACATATAGATATATAGTCTTATGCTGCACACTTATTTTTTTCAGTTGTTTTATTTTCTAGTTTTATTGTGGGCATTTGGAAGGCTCAGACTGTCTTATAGTTCTTTTGTATCCCTCAGGTGCCAAGCCCAGTCCTAGGCACATAATAGGAATTTAATCAGTATCTCATTAACATTTTTAGGGTTTTGCAAGTTCTTTTTCATTTTTTGAATCTGTAGCTAGTGATTATTTTCACTTAGATCCCAATTGTGTTTGTGTTCTCAAGACTATATATTTTAGTTTCCTTTTTTTTTTCATTTTCTGTTTTTCTGTTCAATCTTTGGCTTTTTGGATCATAACTGAGAGTCATCTTTCTTGTTTATGGGCGTATTGGATGAACCCAACCACTTTGTTAGCATACACAGAAGTTTCAGGGTTTTCTTCTTATTTTTTTTTTTAAAGACTTTATTTTTCCTTTTTCTCCCAAAGGCCCCCTGGTACATAGTTGTGTATTTTTAGTTGTGGGTCCTTCTAGTTGTGCTATGTAGGATGTCGCCTCAGCATGGCTTGATGAGCAGTGCCATGTCCGCACCCAGGATTTGAACCAGCGAAACTCCAGGCCACTGAAGTGGAGCACGTGAACTTACCCACTTGGCCACAGGGCCAGCCCCCAGGGTTTTCTTAAACCTTTCTTTTCCCATAGTGCTTCCATAGGAGAGAAAAAGTCACTGAGTCTCTTAAAGGCAGGATCTATGTCTTATTTCTCTTTGATTCTCCTAGAACAATACCTGAGATATCATATTTGCTGAGTAAATATATTTGTTAAATTGAACTGAATGAGAAGATATTGTTTCAAACATGTATTACTTTTATAAAGTTATTAAAAAAAGTTCCCTTTTAAGGAAAAGCCTCTATAAACTAATTTGTTTTGCTTGTTCATCCTGTCTTATAGCCTTCTTTTCAGTGAACTTGGGCTATAGGACGTTAATCACTCAGAACTTGTGAGATGGTTGTGTTTTGAATTGTGGTCCCATAGGAGATAGGGTCATCATTTGTCAGAAAATTGATACATTTAAATAAAATAATAGCTTGATTCCATGGATTGAGGGTCCTCAAGACCCTCAGGTTCAGTGATTTGCAAGGACTCAGCGTATAATCACGCTCATGGCTCTGATTTGTGGCAGTGAAAGGATGCAGAGCAAAACCAGTGAAGGGAAAAGGTGCAGGGGGGAATGTCCAGGAAAAATCAGGCACAAGCTTTCCAGGGTCTTCTCCTAGGGGAGTCACATAGGACGTGCTTAATTCCTCTGGCAAGAAGTTGTGACAACACATGTAAAACGTTACCAACCTGAGAAACTTGTTAGAGACTCAGCTTCCAGAGTTTTTATTGGGAGCTGACCATGTAGGCACCCGCTGCCTTGCACATACCCAAATTCCAGACTCCCAGAAGGAGAGCAGGTGTTCAACATAAACCATATTGTTTGTTCAAACATTGTGGGCACCGTGAGCCACTCTTATCAGTTCTGGAAATGGTGGGAACCCTCCCAAATCCACGTTCCCAGATGCCAGCCAGGAGCCAACCTTGTAAGCAGGCCTTTCAGAGGAGAACAGTGGCCTGCTACCTGAACTCTTTCCTGTACAGTATATACCGTATATTCTTAGATCCCTTTCAATTTAGGGATTAGACTTTTATAAATCAGATTGTATGTTAAATATTTTCTGTAATTTAAAAATCACTTTTAAAAAACTTTTCCTGCTGTTGTAAAGGGCCCAAGAGTCTGGGACAGTTCCTGTTGTCTTGCACCTGTGCGGTGGGTCAGAGTATTGCTGCCATATTGGTAACAGTGCAGAGTGGATAAGCTCTCTTCTGCAGTTACAAGAGAACTGTTTTACAGAAATTCCCTGCGGAAGACCTTTTCCTCAAATATGTGGTGATGGTGCTCTCAGATAAGCACAGATAAATTGACTCCCTGTTTCCTTCCACGTCAGAAGGGAAAAATGTTCATGGGAGGAGAGGTTGAGATAGGGCATCGGGCTTGTGTGGGAGGGGCTGTTGGGGCACAGAGCAGGGTAAATCCAATTGTGTCTTATCTCTGAAGTCTTCTTTGTGGCACATACTCTCAAGAAGGCTCTGTTAAGAAAAATTGGCTTAATGGGAAGTAATGGATTCAGCTTTAAAAATAACAGATGTTCACCCTCTGTTGTGGCATAGCTGCTTCTTCACCACCTTCCTTTGCTGGATCTCTCTAGGCTGGGGCAGCGTGACAGTTTGACCATTGTCATAGACCAAATAAAGCCATCCTGATAAGGTGCGGTTAAGCCACCAATAGGCATTAGATACAGAAGAATTAGGGATTCTTTGCATTTCTGCATTTAACACTAAGAACTTTTTTGTTAATAAACTGGCCATTTGTTCACCCAATAAATATTAATTAATCCTTTCTGTTTGCTTGTTTTGTTTTTTGGCAAATCTCCATGCTTAGTGCTTGGGTATAAATTCAGCAGTGATTTAGACTTAGGACTTGCTCTTGAAGAGGAATGAAACACAGGGCAGACAAATGTAAGAGTTATAAAAGAGGTTTATCAGGAAAGTGCCATGGTAGCTCAGAGACATGGTGAGGTTCATGTTTCACAGAACTCATGGAAAAAAAGTCCAGCTCAAGTGATGCTTGTATGCTTGTATCCATTCATTCATCCTTTCATTCAGCAGATATTGTATACTATGTCCTAGCTCCTGCGAAATGGGCTCCACGCAACAATAAACAAAGAAATACATGGTCTTGCCGAGTAGTCATACAGTGTGGTAAAGGGAAACAGACAACAAATAAGGAATGTATGCCCTCTGAAGAAACAAGGTGCAAGGATAGATCATAACGTTTATTGTTTTTAAAAATCTTGCTTGATTTTTCAGGTCCTTCTTCAATAACCTCATTATTAATACAGGAAAATTATTTTAAAATGGTTATTTTTTCATGGTTTTCTTCCCTTCTCTTTATAGCATATATAAAAGGTGGGTGGATCCTTAGGAAAGCCTGGAAGATTTACAATAAATGCTATCTGGACATCAATGCCCTCCAGGAGCTGTATCAGAAGAAGCTAACTGAAGAGCCCTTGACTTCTGACGCTGCAAATGATAATCACATTGTGGCTGAAGGGGTGTCTGAGGAGTCTCTAAACAGACTGAAAGGTGCTGTGAGCTTTGGATATGGCCTTTTTCACCTTTGCATATCCATGGTGCCCCCAAACCTGCTCAAAATCATCAACCTGCTGGGTTTTCCTGGAGACCGCCTACAGGGGCTTTCTTCACTGATGTATGCAAGCGAAAGTAAGGACATGAAGGCCCCTTTAGCTACGTGAGTAGCTGTATTGCAATGCTTTGGTAGATAATATAGTGTTGAAAGTAAGTAAACAACAATCAAAACCTTTAAAGGAAACTTCAGGTAAAATGCTTGGTTGGTTGACATGATGCCATGCCTGATGTCTTTTAATGCAATGCCAAGGACTGTGTTTTGGGGGGTGTTCATAAGCTGATTTTAGAGAACAGGGCACTGTTCTTAAGTCTCATGAGTCCTATATTTTAAACAGGTAAAATGATCATGGTTTTTAACCTCAAATGATTTCATAGGCAGTTTTTGTGACCTTGACCACATTCACTGAGAGATTCACGATTCTGATTTTTGGAGTTAAGGGGTACAAATTTGATAAGGCTTTTCTGTCATTGAGAATTTTTATTCGTATATCCTTATATGGGGTAATCTTCCTTGATAATTCTGGTTGGTCCATTGGTCTCGTATATGTGGCTTGGATATTTTGTGCTGTTCAGCCAGATTGAGTCATATTATGTTGTGCAGCCTAAACTTAAATGACAATTATTTCAACAATGGAGTGTGGTGAAGCTGATGTAACTATCCAGAGCAAAGATTTACCCATTTCTCCATTTGTTAAAAATGATGTGATTTTTTTTCAGTCTGGTAAATATCTACCATTTGCAACTTGAGTAATTTTACCAGACACACTAGATGTCCTTTGACGTTACACCACTTGTCAAAATTTTTCCAAAAAAACTTGATATCACAGAGATCCTTAGCTCAATTTCTACTCATCTTATTGTATTGAGAGTTGAGGACTTTGGATGTTTTCTCTTAATCAGTTGGTAGCTATTATAAAGATCATTAATTTTTCATTTCAAAAATATTTGTGCCTCCCCAAACTCATTAAATGACACAGTAGTCCTTTATTAATTTGCCTTAACAGATTTGTGATAATTTATCTGTCTATGTCTTCATATTATTTTCTGAGAAAGGAATGAATTGAATTAATAATGTAAATTGGTCCTATCTTTAGAAGAGAACCAAATTTATGACTATCCTGGAAGCACACATTTACACAAAAATATTTGTTGGTTAAACATTTTTGTCCGTTCGTTAAAGCAGATCCCAGTGAATCTATTTCATATACCTACTATATCATGGCATTTTTTTCTTCAAAGGGATGAGTTTGAAGTGAGAGAATTTTAAGTAATTTGCTTATTTGTTCGTTTTTTAAATTGAGCATCCTCAAAGGCCAGAGAAGGGGCCATCGATCTAGTCCTCTCAGTTACTTTAACCCAATTTAGTGTAATTTTGCTTGTGGTTCCTATACTTAAATTCAGATTCTGAGGCTTACGCCTAACTTTTGTGAACACAAGAGAAAACAACGTTTTCCTTTTGCAAAAAGTAATGCTTTTGTTATGAGGGGACCATAGATTCATGGTAACCAGTTACTGTTTCTAATTTGTGCCTTGATGAGTTAGGTGTAGAATTCAGAGATTTATGTCAGTCATACATTCAGTGATCCATCCAGAAGCCTCAGAAGAGCTCACTGTTTCTGTCACCTTATTCTTCTCTCACCTGATGGAAGGGAATGTGCTGATTTATATGTTGTGTTCAAGTTGCAGTTTCCTAAATATTGGTAAAATTAAAATGGGGAAAAATACTCTGATTTTACTTCTTTAAAGACTGCATAGTAAGCTCTTTGGAAGGAGTGTGTATTGGGCGAGCTCATGCTGATTTTTTTAAAAAGTAGAAACACTATAAGAAAAGTCTTTTGCTCACCGTTTCTCTCCCTCTCCCCTTAGACTAGCTCTGCTGTGGTATCATACTGTAGTCCGCCCGTTCTTTGCCTTGGATGGCAGTGATAACAAAGCAGGCCTGGATGAAGCAAAGGAAATTCTTCTCAGAAAAGAAGCTGCTTATCCAAATTCTTCCCTCTTTATGTTTTTCAAGGGACGCATACAACGATTAGAGGTACCGTGCCTTCCCCATCTTTTGAAAATAAAGTCTTCTGTTGATCAAATCTAATTCTGGCTTGGGGACTAGTATCCAAATGAGGCCGAATGTCTTGGGGCCGAGGAACATTTTGTTCTTGTGCCTTCCGTGGCAGTGATGCCACGGAAGGCTCTCCCAGGAACCCAGGATGTTAGTTACCTTCTGTTCAGGAGACGTGGGTGAAGCTGGTATGGGGTTCCTCGTTGGTAATGAGACAAGAGTGGTGTTCTCTAAGCTGAAGGCAGAGGAGCATTAGTAAGTCTCTTAGTTGAAGAACACAAAATACAATTTTTTTTCTTCTCTGGAGTTACTAATAATCTTTTTCTAAATTTTCATCTTAACTAACGATTTATACACAAGTTATTGTCTTAAATGTCAAGGACAGCATCAGCTTTGAAATTGTGGTAGCTCTTATTGGTTTTTCATGTGCTTCATTTGCCTGGGCACTGTGCCAGGAGCTTATGTGTGCTATCCCACTTAATCTTCCAAACAAGCCTATGACACACATAGAAAATTGTCCTCTGTGTTTTATAGGAAAGAAAAACAGGGATCTGAGAGTGTTACCAGACAGAAACACAGGTTCTTTACCCGCCACACAAGAGGGTCCAAATAAAAACTGGAACACCAGGCTTATGTCAAGGAAAGGGTTTTTATTTCACGTCATGTCATCTGGGAAACAAGAGTCAGCCCTCAAATTTGTCTCCTCAAAAGATGGGAGGCAGGGGGTTTTAAAGGTTGTGAGGAGTCGGCTGCTTATAGGGAGGGAAGCCTGTGGCCTTGCTGGTTGGTGCTTTCCCACCAGCCTGCATTTGGCCTTGTGAGGCTGCTTGCAGGAGGAGGATGGAGAGATAAGGGAATCTACAGGTGGATGTCCTTCGTTGTCTGCCTCCGTGATAGGTGTTGCATTTTGGGGCCAGGAAACCGAGGAGCTGAGGTCTGGGAAGCTTCAGCTTCTTGATATTCTCTGGATATCAGTTTCCCTGTAACAAACTTCAAGGAACCGTAATTAGCCAAAACTTCAGTATGAGCCCAGCATGAGGCCACCTGGGCTTTTAATAACTTGTAACTTCTGTTTGCCTTGTGAAGTTCAGGGATACAAGGGTTTAAAAAACTGATGTTTACGGATGAATGTAACTTAGAGAAGCAGGGAAAGGGGATGAGTGCTTTTGGTTTTAACCCCACATATGCTGGGTTTACTGTAGGGGACCCATATCAGGGCCAGCATCAAGAGGGCTTCAAGTGACCTCCAAGCTCTCCCCGTGAGTGAGGCCAGGCTGTCTTGTTCCAGAACCAGAACACGCCCTGGCCTTTGGAGGGGCTCTTCTTCTCCTTCATGCCTCTTTTTTTGTCTGCTTGTTTGAGGGCATGAGGATTTAAAGAAAAATGAAAATATTTATAAGAAATAAATCATGCATATGAATCATACATATGAAAGAAGGTGGCTGTGATGCTAGGGGCCCACCCATATTCTCACCAACAGCTATTCATGAATCAGTGTGAGGTGTTAACAACCTCATCCTCCAGTTAACCAGGTACTCTGCAGCACAGTCGATGCTTGAAGTCAACCCAGCAAACCAATGAATGCATTTGGAAGATTTTTGCCTAGAAATGCTTTTATGAGCGCAAGGAGGAATTGTTCATTAATTTTTTTGTTGGCGATGAAGTGTACATTACTTTCCAATAATGTCTTTCCTTCACAAGTGCCTCCTTAAATCTGGAGATTCCTCATCTTTATATTTGGAAGTGGTACTTTGGAGATTATCTTAATAGTTTATCATGAAAACAGCACAGGAAGCTCACCAGGATCTGAATGACTTAACCCCATGTCCGAGTTATTTTTCTTCTCGTTATCTTGAAGCTATTTTTCTTTGCATTGAGGCTCATGTGACTACAGTTATATTTCTGTTTTTCTCATGTGGTCTTAAAAACATTGTTCTGATCAATCTCTTGTGCAGTCTGGTCTGTTTGTTTGTGATTCTTTTCTTTCAGACTCAGGGTTATGGTCCTACATGTAGGGAAGGTGTTCAGGTTATTAAAGTTTCTCTACTCCCTTGGGTTTGTGCAGGAGGAACTAAGACTGTAAAAGGAAATTTCAGGTTGACTAAGCCTTCGCACTTCAATGATCATTTCTGAGATGAAAGTTAGGTACAGGGTAAGTGCTTTCTAGATGTAAATTTCTTGAAGGGCGGCCAGGATGCATTTTGAATAACTTTGAACAGGATCATAGTAGGGTCAGTGTTCAACAGAGATTTGCTGACTGGGGGTGAGAGCCTGAAGTTGACAATTGTGTAACACAGCAATAATGCGCCATAGTATTAGGCATTTATTAGAATTCTCTTCCCTTACTCCACTGATCAATGAATGCTCCAGACTGGGTTTTGAAGCTGTTAAATAGAAATGTACAAGTCAGGATTTATGTTTGGTTATGCCTGCCATTTTAGTTAATTTTTCATTTTAAAACAAAATTGCTTAACTTTTAGCTACACTAATAACTTTTTTTCCCTAAAAACTTAACTTGGCATAGTTTTAGTTTATACCACAATTCATTCCTATTGGGGACTGAGTGAATGCTAAAAGTTTAAGTGGTCATTCATTGTTGTTGGGATGGTTCTAGAAATGAGGAAGCCACAGCGCCATCAAAGGATTCTTATAAATATGGTTTGGGGAGGTATATAGTCAACATTGTATCTCTCAGCAGGCATTCACTCTCTTTTAGGGCAGATCGTTCTGATCTGAGTGTGGGTGGTAGATGTTAGAACTTCACCGTGAAGCAATTTCCTTACCTAACTGATACTGGTTTTAAGAAAAAAACCTGAAAAGATCTATTACTGCTCTTGTTCAGTGAGCTGTAGCTTGGGGGCCAAGCAAAATGTGGCAAGTGTTTCTGTTTGGCCCTTCCCAAAGGCCAGAGGATGAAAGGGTTTTAGGGCTGACTTGAAATGTTGGTATTATCCTCACGGTGCCCAGACACCAGCATTTCATTAACCTTTCCAAGTAACCGTGTAGGAAGGTGTCAGTTGGTGACATCCTTCATTTGCACATGAGAAACTCTGTCCAGGAAGGCTATGATGTGCTCTTGTCAAAGGCTTTTTGTAAGGTCTCTAAGGTCCAACTCAGTTGATGAAAACACCCACGGCTGTTTTCAACAGATTCACTTGCAAAGAATCTTTTTTCTTTCAGTGGGCATTTAGGTTAGAGAGAGGGCCCTTTGACATCTTTTTATCAACAAACACTGACAGAACATGGTCCGGGGGCTCTAATTTAGGCAGGTGCATCATATGACACTGACTTAGTTTCTTCAGTGATGCAGAATCTGTAAAATTATTTGAACAGCTGCGTTTTTGTGAGCTTGCTGTCATCCAGGGTGACTAGCTTCAATGTGTACTGGTTCGTTTTCTTTTTCCTGTGATCATTATTTTGAAATCATATGCAGTTGCCCACTTCCTCTTTTAGTTTCATTAAGAAGTTTTTACATACTTTGCACTTCATTGTTTGGGACAATTTGAAATCCATATGGGAGGGTGGTCTTTAACACACCCACCCCTGTCCTTCCACTTGTATAACCTTGTTGTAGTGACTTCATCCCTTTCTGTTGTTGTGACCTAACTTGACCTCGCAGTGAAGTTCTGCCCTTGATGGGCTTGGGGTCCGTCTGTACCCCAGGATGGTCAGCACCCTCTGCTTTTGGGGGCTGCTGAAGCACATGAATCTTGGCTGGCTGCACAAAGAATTTTCTTTCTTTGCTACTTTCGCTTCTCCGCACTGGATGTCTACATACCCCGACTCCAGCCTTCTCCACACCCTGTGGTCCTTACTACCTCTTCTGTCTCTTGACTTCTCCCATGTGACTACTCCTGTTGCTGTGAGGAATAAATGGGCTCATACTGTACTTAGCATGGATTCAATACTCCCTAAGTAGTGGTGGGATGGTGGTTATTATTCCTACTGAATGCTTAAGCCTGAGAAGTAGGGGTATCAAATTTTCTCTTTTTTCTTCTTAAGAGAAAGTACTTGTTTTGGTGTTGAGAGCCGTTCAGCAACGCTAGGGCTGTAATTGGCAAAATGGGTGTGTGTGTAGCTAGAGGGGCTGTGGATGCCATACAGTACCTGTATTTACTTTTCTCTGAATTTCCATAATGCAAACAGCTATTAGGAAGTGGACGCATTGGGTCTATAGCAATCTCAATTTTAAAATGTGAACCAATAGTTATTGTTTTGAGCTTTTGTATTTTTCATTAGTTTGCACCTAGTTAAACCTATGGTAGTGAAAAAGACAAGTGATTAAGGATTATTTGTCTTGATTATTTTAAAAGTATTAGGGACAGGTCTACATTTTAATAAAGTACTTTTATTTCTCTCTGGTCCTCTTTTTCTTCTAAACAACACAGATTTGCACAACTTCTCTCCCCTTCAGTATTAACAGTCTATTTAGTAATATACAGATGTGTGTATTTGGTTTTATGTGTATACATACTTTCATCTACACACTTTTATATGGTGTGACTACTTAGTAACGAAACTAGTTTTTGAAATTAGTCTATTTGTCTCTAAATGCTCAAATATTTGAATGTATGCAAGGTGATAAACATATTCTAATAAAGCTGCTGTATGTAAGCATTTTGAGACCTCTTATTTTGAAACTGTCTTCTGAGCTTGGACCCCTACTTTTTGAATATTCTGCATGCTGGCATTTTAAAACCTTGGGTTTGGTTTTTAGGAGCAGAGGTCTGGGCCTAGGACAATACTGACCCTCAATGTATGTTTGTTGAATGAATAGGTCATTCTGCAAATTCATTGATCAGTATGAGTGATATAGTTCCTTTGTTAAGAAAGGAAGTTGGTTATCACGAACTGTCTGTTTTTCTTGTGGCAACTAAACCTGTTTCTGAAGCCAGTTCTGAAGAAGAAGATGCAAAAATGTCTTGACAATTGGAATGAGAGAATGGCCTCCTAAGGAGAGTACCAAATCCGATGTTTAGATTCTGATGTTCTGGCTAAAGAAATGTGACTCTAAAAAAATAAATAAGTTTAAATGAAATAAAAAGCAATTGGATTTAAATGAAGTCTGTGCTCATTGCTGGGAGTACAGAGATGAGAGGGCTTGAGCCCTTGTCCTGCATCAGCTCAGCCTGGTGGGGACTTGACTATAATGCCTCTCAGACACTTATAACAGTTACAAGACTCCTTCATAAGGACAACATGGACGTTTGTACAGGCCTAGAGGTCACACTGAAGAAATTATAATGAACTTTTCCTTTTATATTGTGTGTATACCTTCAATCATCTTTCTCTTATTTGAAGCTGCCTTGTTTGTTCTTTCTGGAAAACACAGCCTTCTCACTGTGCAGTCTGCTCCTCTGCCTGTGCGTCCCCCCCCCCCTCCCCTTCTTTCTGAGAAAGGTATATGATAGGATATAGTATTTCCCCCATAATCAGTGTCTGCAGGGACTGTGTGGATGATTGATCTATACTTCACTGTATTCCTGTCACCCTGACATTCCATCTCCTTCTAAGAGGATAAGGCTTCTTATCCTTACTTTCTATCGCCTGCAAAGTTCTGTGTGAAAGGCTTTCACACACCTACCCCAGTGTGCGTGTGTTCTGTCTCTGGACCTTCTTTCTACCCATTATTTTAGGTGTCTTCGATTGTCTGAGGTACCTTTTAAAAATTAGCTGTAGCGCTTTCTCTCTGTACTTTTATTGAGATGAAATTGCATGTTTCATTGGTGCTTCCCAGAATAATTGGGAGCTCTGTGTTGCTTTTTAGCCCATCAGTTCATGATTGTGGCAGGGACAGAAAAGTGGAGGTTGATCTCTTTGGTGATTAATTTATCAGATTGAGAGGGCCTGCAGGGGTTGTGGAGGGTAGGGGTCAGCACAGAAGTGCCACACACAGAGCCTGTGCTCGGGGGCACGGTGACATATCAGAGCTGTTTGGTGGCATCGTTTCTTTGCATCTGTTGAAGAGCAAGCCTGCCTCTTGTATTGGAACAGCATGCCTTGCCAGCATGATGTAATGTTGTTATTTATAGGATCAGGAAAAAGGCAATGCAGGAAGAGAAATAATTTCCTGAAGTTCTGTTAATTGTAGTCTTCTTTTTCCCCATCCTACGTGGTTCTCGTTATTACTTCAGGCACCAAAAAATAGGGTTGCCATTTATTCTTAGAAGTACACAAAATGAGAGATTGATTTAATCTGGTGGAGGAGAGATGGAGGATGTATTTGTCTTGGCTTTCCAGCGAGATAAATCCATATTGTGTGGTTTAATGACTGTCCACTGAAATAAGAAGATGTTGGTAACGCCAGTTGCTAATGGGTACATACATTTGCTGTTCTTTTAACTCTATGTTTACAGGCTGTTGGGTTGAAAAGCAAGTAGAAGGTTAATACTGATTTATATCCCTGAGCTCACCGATGTGCGTAAGAGGATGAGCTGTCCTTTGCCCACATTAGCCCCAGCACTAAGGGTAGGGGTTAAACGCATCATCTATTGTTAGGTGTCCTTGATAGCGTTGTTGCTAAACCGATTCTGCTGCTCAGCAGCATTAATGCTGGATCCCACGTAAGTAAGTGGGTTGTCACAACACGTCCTTGTATGTGCTACAGGTGACAAGGAGGGCCTCTCGTTTTAAACACATCCATAATAGTTTACTTTAAGATGTTAAGCAACTTCATAAAAATCACCCAGTGATATTTAAATTGTAAGCTGATTTACTTCCACTTCTTTTGTGATCTTTTATACACGTGTGAGTATTGTTTACAAATCAAATGCTTACATATTTTAACATAGTTTTTATAAATAACTGGTATGCAGACTATTTAGATTCCCATTGTGTTAATCATTTGATATTTCCCTGTTGTTAGGAAATTGTTGTTGGGATATTTGACTGTTGTCATTTCCCTATTATTTCCCAATATTTCTCTGTGCTGGTGAGTACTGAAATAAATATCTTAGCATATTTTTTCTTGAGTTGTTTCCTTGGGTTATGGCTCCAGTGGTATTGATGCGGGGTCGGTGAGCCGAGGAGTCGAAAGAAAGATTTCTTAGACTCTTAAGATCTGGCAGTAGTGCTCTTTTATTTAGAGAATAGTATAGAATAGCATGGGGATAGGACCAATGGGCACTCAGAGCTGCTGCGTGGGGACAGGACCCATGGGCAGTCAGAGATGCTGTTGGCATGGGGAGCTGCTGCTGCCGCCGCTGGCATGGGGACAGGACCCATGGGCAGGCAGAGATGCTGCTGGCATGGGAAGCTGCTGCTGCCGCTGCTGGCATGGGGACAGGACCCATGGGCAGGCAGAGCTGCTGCCGGCATGTTGCTGCTGCTGCTTCTGCTACTCCAAGTTGAGGGTTAGAGTTAAATTTAAGGCATAGGTATGTGAGTTATCTCTTTACAAGACAAAGAATATGTAAAAAAGTTAAAATGGTATCAGTGCCCGTAGGGTCCGACCGTTTGGTGGTCCCACAACTTTTAGGTAAGAATCAAACCGGATTGAGTAAATGGCAGAAGTCACCGCGTGAATTTTATCCTCAGCTAAAGACAAAGGAGGATTGGGGGGGGGTGGGGGTGCGGGTTCAGTTACATGAGGTTGCCAGACAGTAACCAACTTAAATTCTTGCCTCTGGCATTAAGAGTTTCTAGAGATAAGGCCATCCCCCTTCTTCCTGGCACAGAGAGGAAGGCATCTTTACAGATAGAGGTTTCCCTTAGAAATGTAAATGTTTCCCAACAAAGTGGCAGGCAAATTCCACTCCTCGGAGCCTGCTTCTCATCTGTAGTTTTAAAATTAACCAGCCTAAAAATCCTCATCATCAACCATTTTAAAATTAAGCAGCCTAAAAATCCTCATCAGTATCATTGTTAGAATCAGAGTATGAACAGCTCTGTAGCTCTTGCTAAATGAGAGATTATACTCAAGAAATAGTGGGCCAGAGTATAATCAGTCATTATTTTGTGCATGGTAGCAGCAGCAGTATTCAGCTGCATAGTTTTCTTTCTTTCTTTCTTTCTTTTTGCCATAATGGTGCAAATTAAAGTAGTTTAAAGATAGTACTTAAAATATTACTGTTAAGATAAATACTTCTGAAAGATATCAGAAGACTCAGTATTGTGAAGGTGGCAATACTCCCTTAAATGATCTACAGATTCAGGCAATCCCTATCAAAGTCACAGCTGGCTTTTTTACAGAAATTGACAAACTGATACTAAACTCAAGGAATCCAGAATAGCCAAAACAATCTTGAAAAGGAAGATCAAAGTTGGAGTAGTCATACTTCCTCATCTCAGAACTTGCTACAAAGTAATCAAGACATTGTGCTACTGGCATAAGAATAGACATATGGATCAATAAGAGTCGAGAAATAAACTTTGGCATTTATGGATCAATTGAATTTTGACAAGGGCACCAAGACAAACCAATGGGCAAAGAATAGTTTTTTCAACAAGTGGCCTTGGGACAACTGAATATCCACATGCAAAAGAATGAAGTTGACTTCTACCTAGTACCATACCCAAGAATTAGCAAAATGGATCATAGCCTTAAATGTAAGACCTAAAACTGTAAAAATCCTGGGTTAGGCAGTGGTTTCTTAGACATGACATCAAAAGCACAACAAAATCAAAAATAGCCCAATTGAAAACTAAATCAGAATTAAACACTTTTGCACTGCAAAGAATACCATCAAGAAAGTGTTAGCCTAAAAATAAAGAATGAAAATGAGAGGAAGAGAGGCGTTTATTTTGGGACCAAAGAATTGCAGTTCGGGGTACACAGATTCTGGTTGCACCCCAAATAGTGTCCTTCTATAGACTTCTTTGGTAAGAAGCGGGGGATTTTAAGGCAAAAGAGGGAGATTTGCAGTACAAAGAATGTTAATTGGGGTTGGCAGTGGAAAGCTAATCTTGACTAAAGATAATTGATTGTTAAGGCTAGCTAGAGGAAGGCAAAAGTTAGTCACTGTGGTGAGTTGCAGGTTTCTTGCAGTGTTCTCAGAATATTTGTGTCTTGACTCAGTTCAGAAGTTCCTGTTCTGCCCAATGAGGACGTGCATAAGACCCATTTCCTTAATGGCTCTCGGCTCCATTTTAAAGCTTTTAGACATGTGACCCCATTTTGTTTCATATTTCACAGAAGTGAAAAGACAACCCACAGAATGGGAGAAAATATTTGCAAGTTGCGGATCTGATGAGGGACTTGGATCCAGAATATGTAAAGAACTCTTACAACTCAATTACTAGAGGCCAAATAACCCAATTAAAAATTAGGCAAAGGATCTGAAGAGACATTTCTCCAAAGAAGATTAGACAAATGACTAACAAGCATATGAGAAGATGCCCAGCGTCATAAGTCATTATGAGAAGTGCAAATCAAAACCAAGTGAGATGCTAATGTCATATCCACCAGGCTAGCTATAATAAAAAAAGACAGCCAATGTCACTTGTAGGTAAACATGGGGAGAAATTGGAACCCTCATTCGTTGCTGGTGGGAATGTAAAACAGTGCAGCCACTTTGGAAAACAGTTTGGCAGTTCCTCAAAATATTAAACATAGATTTACCATATGACCCAGCAATTTTACTCTTAGAAATATATCCAAGAGAAATGAAAACATAGGTCCATGTTATTATTCATAAAGCAAAGAAGTGGAACCAACTCACATGTTCAACTGATGAATGGATAAATGTGTATCCATACAATGGAATAATATTCATCAATAAAAAGGAATGAAGTCCTGATATATAATGGATGAACCCTGAAAACCTGTTAAGTGAAAAAAGACGATCACAAAGGAGCATATATTGTATGATTCTCTTTATATGAAATCTCCAGAAGGACAGAGAGAATAGATTTATTGCTTACTTAAGGGCAGGTATGGGTGAGAGAGAATGTGGAGTAACTGTTAATAGGTATAGGCTTAGGGCCGGCCCCGTGGCTGAGTGGGTAAGTCCGCGCACTTGGCTTCAGTGGCCCAGGGTTTCACCGGTTTGGATCCTGGGCTCAGATATGGCACCACTCATCAGGCCATGCTGAGGCGGCATCCCACATAGCACAACCAGAAGGATTTACAACTAGAATATACAACTATGTACTGGGGGGCTTTGGGGAAAAGAAGAAGGAAAAAAAAAGATTGGCAACAGGTGCCAATATTTTTAATAAAAAGAGAACAGCACAATTTCTGTAAAAAAAAAAAAAAGTAGATACAGGCTTTCTTTTTGGGGTGATGAAAATATTCTAAATTTTGATTATAGTAATGGTTGTCCAACTCTGTGAATATACTAAAACCATGAATTTTACACTTTAAGTGGGTGAATTTTATGATATTTGAATTACATCTCAATACATGTTTCAAAAAAGTGTTACTGAGAGTGTGTGTTTTCTACATGAATGTATACTCTCTTTTTCTTTGAATATAGACTGTTGATCCAACCAAGTTTGATGACTTTTGAGTACGAAATATTTTCCTTATATATTTGCCTAAATTCTAATGTATAATATAAGCATAAATGATGTTTATCATGTATTTCCCCTCTTCTGTTACTTTCATTTTGAGAACTATCATTACATTTTATTGTGAAATTTGAACATTCAAACTTATATACATCTTTGTTATATATAATAGACTTCATTTCTTCAGAAATAAAATTTATCTTTAGCCCAAATTGGGACACATAGACTATTCTGTTTTCTTCTAGACTGTAAATTGATGTTTTAAAAACTCTTCTTATATTCTCATACCTCATTGCATATGTGAGATATGGGTATGGTTCAATTCTGATACCTACCATAATTCAGAATTATTAATACTTTTGATTTAAGAGTGTTTCTCTTGCTGTTATGGAATTAAATCCTTAAGATAGATGGGATCTGTTTTTGAAATGTCTTTATATTCTACCTTTTATATATATTTTTTAATGAATATTACATAGTTCTGATAATTGTGATTTTTATGTCTTAATATAACAAATACATCACTATTGTCTTTAAAAATATATATTATTTAGTATTTTTATCCACTTGTTTTCTCGTGCATATTTAACTATCAGTTTGTCAGGTTCTATATAAGGAAATTTTAATTGACATTCTATTTATAATATTTCTTATTGATTTCTGAGGATATCTCTCCTTTTAGTCATGTCACCTTTTATTTCTCCCATTAGTCTTTACAGTTTTGGGGGACATACATCTGTCCATCCTGTATATAGTAAACAGGGGTCCAGATAAAATAAATATTTGCAAGTATTGTTATTTTGCATAGTTATTTTGTGTAGTTATTTTGAGATTAAGGAGGAACCAGAATTCAGGCCTTCTTTCTCACTCCATGATTCTTTTTAGCTTTTTTTTTTTGCAAATAAGTTACACACATATATATTATATACATATATATATTAGCAAATAACATATATTTAAGTATGAATATAAATGTAGATATAAATATTCAGGGAGGCTTATTCTTATTGGGCTTTAGAAATAAACCTGGTATTTTTTTAAACAATGAATTGTTTAATAGAATTTTTCTTTTGCATTTTGGAGAAGCAAATCACTTAAAGTAATTAAACCATCATTAAACATTTGAAAGTATTTTTCTATTACTCGTTGTTAAGTACCCTTTGAAACCAGTTCTTGAATAACTTCCCTTATTTCTTCAATAAGGTTTTAATGTAGAAACATCTACTTACTGTTATATCCATTTTAGTTCTATATTATGCTTTTTCTATTTCCACTTACTACTTTTTTCAGTTTTATTTATTTTTTATTGAGGTAACATTGGTTTATAACATTATATAAATTTCAGATGTACATCATTATATTTCAGTTTCTGTGTGGACCACATCATGTTTACCACCCAAAGACTAATTACCGTCTGTCGCTGTACACATGTGCCTTATCATCCTTTTTGTCTTCTTCCCTCCCCTCTTCCACTCTGGTAACCACCAATCCAATCTCTGTATCTATGTGTTTGTTTGTTTATTGCTGCTGTTAGCTTTCACTTATGAGTAAAATCACATGGTATTTGACTTTCTCCATATGACGTATTTTGCTTAGCATAATGATGAATGGCTATAATTAACAAGACAAGAAATAATAAGTGTTGGAGAGGATGTGAAGAAAAGGGAATGCTCACACACTGCTGGTGGGAATGTAAATTGGTGCAGCACTATGGAAAACAGTATAGAGATTCCTCAAAAAATTAAGAATAGAAATACTATATGACCCAACTATTCTGCTTCTGGGTATTTATCCAAAAAACAGAAAAACACTAAGTTGAAAGTTATTTGCACCCGTGTGTTCATTGCAGCATTATTCACAATAGCCAAGTCTTGGAAGTAACCTAAGTGCCCATCAGTGAATGAATGGATAAAGAAGATGTGGTATATATACACAATGGAATACTACACAGCCATAAAAAAGATGAGCTCTTGCCATTTGCGACAACATGGATGGACCTTGAAAGTATTATGCTAAGCAGAATAAGTCGACTTACTACTTTTTAAACAGATGATTGAATACTATTTCCAGATATGTAAAAATGTGTTATTGCTTTTTCTTATTTTTGGTATTTTATTATTTGTGGTATTTTTATAAATTTGTGTTTTCTTAATTTTATGATTGGGCTTTTGGACTATCATATTGGTTTTTGTAGAGAGAGATTTTATTTTTTTATCAATTCATATTTTATTTCCATTTTACTTCCAGTTTTCCTTAATTTAGCTTGTTTTATAGTTCATTTTCTTAATGCTTTCTCATAACATATTTGTTTTATTAGAATAGGGAAATATTAGTGTTCTTATTTAGGGATTTTATTATATTCCTTGAAATTCAGCTTACATTTTGTTGTTTTACTTGAGGGTGTTTGGGAGGCTGTGATACTGTGATAGAGATATATATTTGGTCTTTGATCCCAGTTCCTGGCGAAAAGTTCCTAAACCTGTGAATTTTCTGAGTGAGATAGGTGATAGGAGCATCTTTTGTGATTCATTACAAGCCTCTTTCAGTCTTACCTGAGTTTATGTTAATGAATGACTAGTGGCTGGAGGCCACTAGGTAGCTTCAGGATGGGGGCTGGGTGCCAGAAGAGCTGACTATGTATGATTAGAGGGTTGGAACTTTCAACTGCATCCCCCATGCCTCCCCCAACCTCCTGGGAGAGGGAGAGGCTGGAGATCATGCCTGTGTAATGGAAGCTCCGTAAAATCCCTAAACAGTGGGGTTCAGAGAGCTTCCTGGTTGGTGAATATATCCATGTGCTCAGAGGTGATGCACCCCAAACTCCAAGGGACAGAATATGCTGTGCTCGTAAGCCTTCCCTACCTCGCCCTATGGACCTCTTCATCTGGCTGTTCATTTGTATTTTTTATAATAAACTGGTAATAGTAAGGAAAGTGTTTCCCTGAGCTCTGTGAGCCATTGTAGCAAACTATCAACCCTGAGGAGGGGGTCATGAGAATCCTGATTTGTCACCATGTCAGATAGAAGTGTGGCTACCTGGGGAGCCACTACTGGCAATTGACCTCCACAGTGGGGGCAGTCTTGTAGAACTGCGCCCCTAACCTATGGGGACTGTACTAACTCCGAGTAGTTAGTGTCAGAATTGAATTAAATTGTAGGACACCCAGCTGATGTCAGGAAAGAGCTAGAGAATTCATTGGTGTGGGAAAACCCCACACATTTGGTGTCAAAAGTGTTGTGAGTATAGAAAACAGTTTTCCTTTAGGCTGCCTAAAGGTTTCATGTTATTAAATGTTCATTGCCATATGTCTTTTGTTGTTGTGATTAATCTCAGTTATGTCATTTGGTAAACTGTGTGGTCTGCTCTGTCTGGTCCCCTTGTTTGAGTCTGTGTGTAGCCCTCGACTTCGGCCTGGCAGTAGCCTGTGGCTAAGGGCCCAGCCCTGGAGGCCAACTGGCTGGGCTGAGTCCTGGCTCCTCCACTCTGGCCAAGTGACCTTGGATGAGACCCTTCATCTCTTTAAACCTTCCCTCCTCAGTGAGATGGGGACCCTAGTGGTGGTACCTAGGGCATAGTTTTGCTGTTAAGATGCAGTGAGGTGGTAATCTGGGAGGTATGTGCTGCTCACAGAGCTCTGAGTGAGTACCAGTCGTCGTTGGCTTTAATGATGGTGGCACCACTGTGGCTGCTCTTAAGACTTCTGCACTAATGGTGACAGCGACAGAGCTCATGCTCTCAGAGAGATCAGGTCTGCATGGCAGGCAGGCACGTAAACAGATGCTGGCATGGCCAGGCTTTGAGAAACATAAAAGCAGATGTATAGGAGGGTAAAGCAGGGTGCAGCTCACCTACGATGCAACCCTTACAGCTGGGAAAGAGGACCCAGAAGTTGGGGTGTTTGGGCTGGCTTTTGAAGAGTCAGTAGGAGTTTGCAGGTAGAGGTAAGAGCATGGGGGAGGAGCATGCATTCAAGCCCAGATGCGAGAAAAGGCCAGATAATGGAGAGATGGAACTCAGTGGGGCTGGAGCCTTTGGTGGAGAGAGGCAGTTGGAATAGGGGTGACCTGGGAAGCAACAGATCATTGGATTTTGTTTCTCAATCCAAATCTCCTTTCTCATAGAGGAGTTTCTGTTCATATTTAATTGTGCAGTGGTGCATGTGTATTCTTTTCCTTTGCCCTTCAGGGTTATGTTTATTGTTCTTGCTTGTTTCCTTTTCTGCTTACCTATTTGTTGGTAGATTTTTCCTTAATATCAGATTGAAAAGATGATCGTAGTGTTTTACTTGTTTTTCTCCTTATTTAAACATGGGTTCACACATCCGTGCAGTCAGTGGTCCAAGTCTTCTTTGTTCCTCATGCTTCTGATGCTGGTAAGTGGACGGTGAATTCCCATTGAGCATGACTCAGAGTCTAGTTTTAGGAAATAGCATTTCTCACTTCCACCTACCCCTTGTCCAGGACTCTTGTATGACATTTTATATTTTCTCATAGTATCACATTGAACTTTTCTGTCTTCCTTTATGATTTTGGACTCTTAATGTTTGGGCGCACTGGTTTCTTTGTTTAGTGGAGTGGTCCTCATTTCTCTGTGGTTTCTCAGAGAGCTCGTTTGCTCTGGGAATGTGTTGTCGTATTGCTTCAGAGCTTCAGGTTTTGGTGTGTAGTGTTGTGGAAAGAGCACTGGACTCAAGTCTGAAGATCTGGCTTTGGCTCTGTCATAAACCATAGAAACACTCCTTGCTTCCAGATGGTTGCTCACATATCAGACAGTTTGAAAGAGCTGTGAGACCTCAGTCAAGCTAGTCACCCTTTTTGGCACACTGGTTTTTTTTTATTTTTTTTTTAAAGATTTTATTTTTTTCCTTTTTCTCCCCAAAGCCCCCCAGTACATAGTTGTATATTCTTCGTTGTGGGTCCTTCTAGTTGTGGCATGTGGGACGCTGCCTCAGCGTGGTTTGATGAGCAGTGCCATGTCCGCGCCCAGGATTTGAACCAACGAAACACTGGGCTGCCTGCAGCGGAGCGCGCAAATTTAACCACTCGGCCACGGGGCCAGCCCCTTGGCACACTGTTTTTTACTTGGAAACTTAGAGGGTTGGAACAAATCAGTGTTTTCTGAAGCATCTGCCGTGGATTACTGATTTGATGGACTAGTTAGTACACATTCCATGAAAAGAGGTTCCATGTCAGGTAAATAGGAATATCCTGGGGCTTCTCAGACAATTTAGTTTTGCACAGTGAGGGAGATAGAGTATATGTGCCATGTTTACCCATTTATTTCACCAGGAAAATTCTTTTTCATACAGTAGCCTGTGAGACTAGAAGCATTCAGTAGAGCACTCTGAGAAACACTAGGCTACATAATTTTAAAGACTTCTTCAGTTTTCAAGTTTTGTGGTTCTGTGACTATACTGAAAGCCACTTAATTGTACACTTTAAAAGGATGCATTTTCTGGTATGTGAAATATATCTCAACAAAGCTGTTTTAAAAACATTTTTTTATGGTTCTTTAATCTTCGGAACTAATTATCTGGGATTATTTCTGTTTTTCACAACTTGTCTTTAATTCCTCTTTGAAAAAAACCCACGTAGCAGCTTGCCCGTTTGACATCCTCTACAGAGAATGCCCTTCACTTCCAGGAAAACTTTTCAAAGTCACTTTCCTAATTATGGCTTCTATTTGTTTCTCTCTTGCATATTAGCTCCTCTGCATCTATTTTCTGGTTTGTCTGTTTATCTTGAATTGCTGTCTTCTTTTGAGTAATCTGACCGCTTGTAGATTAGTATATTCTGTGTTTCTGTGGTCTTTGTTTTTCTAAGTTAGTTCTTTGCATTATCTTCTTCACTGTTTTAGCTCTTTGATAGCATCTTTAACATAAGCACATTTCTTTTAAATTTACTGCTGCTTTTCATATAATTCCTTTTCTGTAATTTTAAAAGGCAGCATGTATAGCTGAAAAAGCATTGAACTCCGCTCAAAATGGTCTCTTCAACTTACTGGCTGACAGAGCTGTCTGAGCCTGTGTCCTTGTCTGTAAAAAGAGGGCAGCATCTCCCAGGTCAGCCTTCAGTAATGTAACATGGGTATGGTAAAGTGCTAGGCACACGGTACTTAGTCAGGACTTTTCCTATTTAGACAGAATTGTGTCTGGGTTGTAAATCTAGTATAAAGCACTTTCCATCACAAATTTTGTCAGAATTATGTGCGTAACTGTTGAGAGACCAAGGAAATCTTGTGACTGGTACATTATTCAGTTCCTCTACTGTTAGTGATAGATTCAGTTACATAACTCATTTTCCAAGGAGATTGCTGTCCATCCACACTGGAGGTACTGAAAACATAACTACTATATTTCATTATTTGTACATAATCAGAGATTTGTTGCCTATGATCTAAAAGGTCTTCTGGGGGATGCGAAGAGAAATAGAAAAAGACCCTTCCCCCAAAGAAATTATAATCTAATGATAAAGATAGCAATGTGAATGCATGAAAAGGCAATAGAAGGAAAGTGCCACATGAATGGGTGGTCATTGTAGGTGGGGATGACTGGGGGAAGTGGGGATGGAGGAGGTGGGTGGGACCTGAGGAGAGCACGGAGGTGAGGAGTGTTGGCTCTAGAGTTGGAATAAACAGGTTCATGTTTCTGCACCTTGACCTTGAACAGCTGTATGGCCTTCAGCAAAGCACACAGATTGTCCCGAGAGGGTTTGCCATCTTACCAGGCACTTGATAAGAGTGCCACACGTTAGCTTTTGTGATGACGATGATGAGACTGGAGTAAGCTGGTTAAGGCAGCATTCTTTAAAGGCTCAGCATCAGAACGTGTATTTCTTACCACCTTGTTCTGTCTAAATAATGCATATTCATTTGGGAACATGGTAAAATACAAAAGTACATCAAGAAGCAGATAAAAATCTTGCATTCCAGAAATAACTGCTATTTACCTTTTGCTAGATATCAGAGTATTGACTATCCTTATCAGTTGGAGATCTATATCTTCTCAATAGTCATTCCCAGTAAAGTCTGGAGGAATTCATCTGTCAGAAATTTGTGCAGACCATGAAAGGGCAAGTGGAGATTCACAGCACATCCCTGTGTTATAGAAATCTATGTATAATTTATTAATGTACAGTTTGTATGTGTAGTCAGCAGTAACACACAGTACTCATTGTAGTCCAGTTCTTAGGGACTCACTGAAATCCTCTGCTGTATTTCCTGAGAAATATGTTTCAAGGTCAGCATCAATTTCTGTTTATTTGCTGGGTCTCTTTCATGTCTCATGTGACTCATATTGGATAGTCTCTTTCTTATTTATGGGATTTTGTGAATTAATTAGGAATTTCAGAGGCCTCTTCTTATATCTTTTGCACTTGCTCAACCTTCTCACTTTAAATCTGGTCCTCGTCAACCATTTTATAAAGAGATTAATTTCCTCCAGTGTAGACTTCTGCTCAGTGTTGCTCATTTCCTCTCCCCTCTCCTTGGCCTCAGGGATCTTACCCACTCCTGGTTTTCCTCCAGGCTCGTTGGCCACTCCTTCTCCATCTCTTTTGCAGTTTCCTACTCATTTGCCCAACCTCCAGCTACTGGAATACCTCAGGTCTTGGACTTTTCTCTCTATTACCTTCCTTCATTCCTTTAGCAAGTTCATCCAGCCTCATGACACCCCATATATTCCAGTGACCCCCAAATTTGTTCTTTAGCTCAGAGTTCCCTCTTGAATTCCAGACTCATGTCCAGTCCTCCTACTCAACATCTCCAACAGGCAGTTTGCCCATGCTTCTGTCTTGTCCCCAAAGACGCCCTCCCTGCAGTCCCCTGCATTTTCCTTGCTGGTAACTCTGTCCTCCTATGGCGAAAACCTTGGAGTCATCCTTGATTTTTCTCTTTCTTTTGTACCTTACATCCAAAGCTTTGGTAAATCTTGTCAACTCTGCTTTTCAAAACACTCTAGAATCAGAGCACTTCTTTCCACCCTTTCCACCCCACCCTGGTCCCAGCCACCATCATTTTCTCCTGGATAGTTACAGTAGTCTCCTAACTGACCTGTTTTTGTTCTTCCTGCCCTACAGTCTGTTCTCAACACAGCCTGAGTGGATGTGGTAAAATTTAAGTCACATCATGTCATGCCTCTGTGCAAAACCCTTAAATGACTTCCCTTCTCATTCTGTGCAGAAACCCAAATTCGTTTTTTTTTTTTTTGAGGAAGATTAGCCTTGAGCTAACATCTGCCACCAATCCTCCTCTTTTTGCTGAGGAAGACTGGCCCTGAGCTAACATCTGTGCCCATCTTCCTCTACTTTATATGTGGGACACCTGCCACAGCATGGCTTGACAAGCAGTGTGTAGGTCTGCACCCAGGATCCAAACCAGCGAACCCTGGGCTGCCAAAGCAGAATGTATGAACTTAACCCCTGTGCCACTGGGCAGGCCCGTTAACCGAAATTCTTCTAATGGCCTACAAGACCCTACACACACTAGCCCCTATAACCTCTGCGACCTCATCATCCACCTCCCAGTGCTCACCCCAACTCTATGCCTGCCTCACTGGCCTCCTTCCTTCCTCAAACATGCAGGGCATGCTCTGCCTCGGGGCCTTTGCCCCTTCTGCGCCTTTGCCTAAAATGCTTTTACCGTGATATCTGCTTCAACCATTCCCTCACTTCCTTCAACTTTGTTCAGTCATCTTCTCAGGGAGACCTTCCCTGACTGGACTCCCTATCCCCCTTCATTATAATCCACCCACCTCACTCCTGCCTGGAGACTCATCCTCATTGGACACATGGCATAAGGTGTTTTCCTTATTTGCTCATTGTCTGTCTCTCTCCATTAAAATGAGAATATAAGCTGCACGAGGCAGCGACTTTGTCTGGGTCACTGCTTATCTTAAATGCCTCAGCCAGTGCCTGGCTTCTAGACAGCGGGGCCTCAGAGAGTGTGTGTGCGTGTATTTTGAATGAATGGATACTCTTGCCTCCTGCTCTTTCCCTCCCAGTTGTGCTGTGATAATAGTTATATTTCTATAGCCCCTGGATAAATATAATAATAATAAAGGATAATATAAACATACAAAAACAAAAATAGCCAGAACACTTAGACAAACCATGAAATAAGATATGCAGATGGCCAATAGCATATGACCCTCACAATGTAAACGAGGAGATGCAAACTAAAACTACATGGAAAAAATGATTGGCTGATATTAAAAACATGCTGTGCTAGAAAAAGGTATAGGGAAATAGGCCCATTATAAACTGTTGGCACACATGTAAATTGGTAAAACCTTTGGGGCAGGCTGTCTGGTGTTTATACAAATTACTTATACAATTTGCTAGCCTATGAGGAAATAACTTAGGTGCACCATATGCGCTCAGGCACACATGCACTGAAATACGTGCTTACACACACGCAGGAAGCCAGAGACCACACCTGCCCACCTTCGTCACCTGTAAGAGCAACTGTGGGGGTGGATTCTGAGTCCAGGGGAGGGGGAGGTGCTGTGATTTGCCTCACTTAGGTCCAGAGACCAGAAAAGTTTTCCAGAGAAGCAGGATACTGTCCGTTCCCACCACATACATGAGCGTGGAGAAGGGACGAATGTCTCCCCAAAACAGGGCACCTCTGACAGGGGGTGTCTTTAGGTTCCCAGGGCTGCCACACAAAGAAGCACAGACTGGGTACAGAAGTTTATTTTCTTACAGTCCTGAGGTAGGAAGTCCAGGGTCAGGGTGCCGGCAGCCTTGATCTCTCCCAAGACCCCCCTCCTTGGCTTGGAGATGGCCGCCTTCTCCCTCTAATGTGGTCCTTCCTCTGTGTGTGCACATGTCTGCTTCTTAATCTCCTTTTCTTACAAGGACATCAGTCACATTGGATTGGGGCCTGCCCTAAAGACCTCACTTTAACTTAATCACCTCTTTAACAACCTTATCTCCAAATATGGTTACATTCTGGGATACTAGGGGACTTCAACATATGAATTTGGGCGAACGCACTTCAGCCCATAACAGTTAGCAGTGCAAAGTAGTGTCTCCTCACAGGTACCTGGGGTTTTCCTCTTTCTTTTCACATAGATGCCACCAGTACCCCAGTAGCCTCCGAGTACCTGGCAAGCTCTCCCAGAGGTGCCAGAACAGAAAGACTCACAGACCAAATTAAAACGGGCTTGAATCACGGTTTACTAAATCAGTGTAAAACACACAGCAGGAAACAAAGGGAAAGAGAGAACATCAGTTAACACTCTTAGGACCGGTGCAAGTGGGGTGGGAGGGCTACACCACCTGAGTCCTGGGGCACTCAGTGTGCAGTGTCCTGCTTCACTCTGCACATCAGCCTTCCTCACTGACGGGTGGGTACGAGGAGAGAGGGGCCCACGGGGGAAGGTGCCCTGGCCGATGTCACATGCTTGGTCAGAAACACACGAGGATAAGTACACCTGGCCACAGCTAATTAAACTGATGGTCAGTTAGGGGTTTTATTAGTGTTTCTTGGGCAGAGGACATGGTGCTAGAAGGGGCATCACCAACGGGTGGTCAAATTAATACTTCATAAATGTTAAGTTCTAATGCATATTTAGTATTCTGATTATTTAGTGTTTTTGTGTATTTAGTCTCATGTATACTTAGTACCCAGGTGCCTCGTGAATATTAGATATCTCCTTGCTCTTTCATTCTCTGTAACACACAGAGACACAGACACACACAGGCTCTCCTTGCTAAGTGCTTAACTGTGTTCTTAACACATCTCAGGAACTCTGCCTGTGCCTAACAAACTCTTTGCTTACTAGTTACTTAAAACACCTTGAAAGAATATGCCCTGTGTTTTACAAACGTATCTGACAGAACTGAAAATTCTCAAAAGCAAACACACATTAGAGCCGTCTGCATGGGAACACCCTTCCCCCGTAGCTGGACCACAGGCACCACGACGGTGATCCCCTCTCTGGTGTTTAACCCGGCAGAATTAAGTGATACCAACATTATCTGAATGTCAGTGGACAGGCTCCAAGCTGAGACCCTGGAGTTTGTGAACTCTTGCTGTCATTTAAGGTTAAATGTGATTCTGGAGGCGGTACAAAGGAAACTGCCTGCTTTACGGATTCGGGGAAGTCTGGGACGTGGTGTCCCTTTGGCACCACAGTCTGGGCCGGGCCCCCACAGAACTTGGCCTTGTTTCCATTTCCACTTTGTTTTGCAACTTTGGAAGTGGAAGCTTTTGCTAGGTACCTGGATTGAGTGAGTCCTCTCAGCTTGGTGTTACTAGTGAAAATCTTGGAGTAGAACAGAATGTAACATTAGTACTGACTCTGAAAATTATTCATGCTTTTTGTGTCTTCATATGTGTACTTGGAGATCCTTACTTTCTAAAGGGCTTTAAAGATATACTACTGTGGAAATAGCTTAAGAATAACCTAACATTTTTAATATTGTGTGGAAAATGTTGCCTGTGGTTACAGCATCCCTTCATATTACATGTTTCATTTTTCTTTGTCTCCTGTCTCTCCAGCCGTGTATGTTTTTGGATTAGGCAAGAGTACACCCTTGTATATTTGTGGTAGACTCTTAAACAGCTCTTAATTATGCCTGCTAGATAGAATCTGGAATCTCTCCTGGTGGCTGAAATAATTTGTGAGAAGCTTAATTGCCACTTACTGCCCAAGCCTTGGTTCTAAATGTTGGAAAATAATATTGTGATTTATTTCCCAGCACTATTAACGGGTGACATAGAGCTCTTTGTAAAGACAATGTACCTTTCCCAAGAGCATTTTATTTACATGAATTCACTTCTTTCAACATCCCCTGAGAGTACAAACAAAACAAATTATTTCCTAAGGTTCAAAATTGTGTTGGTGATGAAGTTGGCAGTGAAATCTGGCACTATTGACTAAAATTTAATATTCTTTGTTACACTGTGTGCCCATTAAAAGGAAAAATATAAATTGTGGTAATTTAAACATTTTAAATGAATTATTCAGTTGAAAGATATGGCTTTATAGTGAACTAGTTAGATAGTTCCTGAGCATAGAAAATATTTCATATTTTCTGGAAGTCTACAAGTTCCGGCATTATCCTGATACCAAAACTCACAGAGGAGAACACTAAACAAAATATTATAGGTCAACTTCATCCTGAATAAAGAAATTCTAAATCAATATTAGCAAATCAAATCCAACAGCATATTTTTTAAATGCCGTATTATGACCTTAGCAGGGCTTCTTCCCCAAGGGCAGGCATGGTTCAGCCTCAGGAAGTATGTTCCTGTTATTCCCTGTGTTGAGGAAGTAATTGATCAAACCATCCAATCCTGTCAATAGATGCCCAAATGGCACTGAATGAAAGGCACTTTAAAAAACCAAAGAAACTATTAGCAAATTAGAGATAGAAAGGAAATTTCTCTCTTTGTTAAAAATGGTACCTACTAAAAACATGCATATACTGAAAACTACATTTAATGGTGCAACATTAAATCTCATTACAGATGGGAATAAAGCAAGGATGTGTGCTAATATTCAGTATTTTAACTGATATCCTAGCCAGTTATCGGAGAAGTCTTTTGTAGAGGAAAGGACAACGCTGTCATTATTTGCAAATGATTTGAATATCTCCCTAGAAAATCCAAGAGAAAACAACTAAAAAGATTATGAGAATTCATAAGACTATAATAATGACATATACAAAATCAACTTGCAAAAATCCCAAGTTTTCCTACAAACCAGCAACACTCACTTAGAAGGTAAAATGGAGGAACAAATCCCTTTTACAATTGCCACAAGTAGTATAAAATGCCTCAGAATACACCTGTCAAGAAGTCCTGAATGACTGGAAAAACACACTAGATCTCTGTAGTAACAATGCAGTAGCCATGAATTATGCTGATTTTAATTTGGCAATAAGTATGCTCCATTTAACTGGGCAAAGACTTGTGCTTTGGTTCTTTGTGGCTTCCTCTGGAAGCAGGTGAAGCTAGCTACCGTTTTTTTCTCATTTTACTAGTGAGGAAACTGAGGCTTTAGGTAGTTTCTGTGACACAGCGTGTCAGTGCATAATTCACGAGACAAAAGCCTGTGTGATACTGTCTGAGGCTTGGATTCACGGCTTTTTCACACCAGACCATTTTCGGTATTCCCTTCAGGCCCCAGGGTATGTGAATTTCTTCAAAAATTAAACTGTGAATCGAATATCAAATTGAGGATAATTCTTCTTTCTCTGCTGTGTAGCGGATATTTTAATTTGTAACCATAAAAGCTCCCACAGATCATTTTTATTTTAAGTTATTTTGGTGAAAAATAAGGGGAAATGTTTTTCCACTCTTTAGTGATTGTTCATTGTAATTCCTCAATGAGTGTCGGGCTAGAACTGGAATTAATTTTGGAGTTAATGTCATTAAGCTCCATAAATGGTCTCAGTACTTTCCAGTTCTATTAGTTCTGCTTGTAACAGAAAAAGCATGGTACTTTCCTTGCAGTTTAATTTTTAAAGAATACACTGTGTCAGTTTTCTAAGGCTGTTTAACAAATTACCACAAACTTGGCGGCTTACAACAATAGACATTTATTCTCTCGAAGTTCTGGAGGCCAGAAGTCCAGTCAGTTTCCCTGGGGTGAACTCAAGGTGTGGGCAGGGCAGTGCTCTCCCCGGAGGCTCCAGGGAGAACGTTTTCCTCGCCTGTTACAGCCTCTGGCGGCTGTCCGCATTCCTGGGCTTGTGGCCACATCACTCCAGTCTGTGCCTCCGTGGTTACACTGCCTCCTCTTCCATGTGTGTCTGCTTTCTCTGTTTCTCCCTCTTATAAGGACATGTGATTGCGTTTAGGGCCCACCTGGATAATCCGGGATCCGCTCCCTCGTCTCAGGCTCCTGTATCACAGCTCATGCACTCTCCCTGAGGAGAGCACATCTGGACTCAGCTGGAGCAGAGTTTGGATACCAGTCAATTGCTAGATTGTTGGCCTTGACCAAGCTACTTAACCTCTTTGAACTTCAGTTTCTTCATCTGAAAATGGACCTAATACATGCCTATCTCAGAGAGGTTTTTTTAATTTAATTATTTTATTGAGGTCATATTGATTTATAACATTGTGTAATTTCAGGGGTAGATTATTATCTATCAGTTTCTGTATAGAGTGCATCATGCTCACCCCCAATAGTCTCGTTTTTATCTGTCACCATACATATGTGCCCCTTTATCCCCTTTACCCTCTGGTAACCACTAATCTGTTTTCTTTGTCCACGGGTTTGTTTATCTTCCTCATATGAGTGAAATCATACCGTTTTTGTCTTCTCTGTCTTCAGAGTTTTTGGAAGAGTTAAGAGAAACAATGTTCATACAAATGTTACTTGGTTTCTTTTTTCTTTACTTACATTCAAAGCCTTGTTTTGGCCTGTCTTTGTGCCTTCAGAGCCGGGCACATAGTAGTTCCCCAACAAACGTTCACCGAGCAGTTTTCTGTCCTCTGAAGGGCACTGTGGCATGGCTAGGATGCACTGAACCCCAGCTGGGCACAGCTTGGAAGTGATGCCCATGCAGCAATATCCCGTGTGTGACAGTTGAATGTCATGCACTTAGCAAACTGGGGAGATGCGTGAAGAGCAGAGTTCTCAACACTGTCGTTTCTGTGTAAATGTGCTAAATCGAGTGCCTGCATGATGCAGGAAAAAAACTGCTGATCCAGCAAGGGAGAAGTTAGAGACGGATGTAACGACAGAGCTCTCTCTGCACACACGTGCTCTTCGTAAAAGACTGATTGATTTTTTAGGTCTCTGGTATTTGGCTGTGTGCTTACAATCTGTGTGGATGTCTGCCCTCAGAGTTGTGCACCTGTTTTACATTTCTGTGAGGTTCCCTCCAACTGGATGTTAAGCTTCCTGTGACTCAGTGAAGTGTATCTTCCGTGGCTACCTAGTCAGCATTCGGGGCTGGTGATGAGGGGTTGAACGCTGTGTTCGAACCTTCCTGACAACAGAGTGAAGTGTTGTATGGAGTATGAGCAGTTAGTGATCCAGCAGTGGCCTTGGGTGAGCAGTCACTTGGCCTACAATGTTCCTGAGTCACAGACTGTCCTGCACATCTCCTTCTGACTCATCAGTGCAGTGTGTTGTGTCCTGGAGGCCTCCTGCAGGAACCATGCATCACAAGGAGCCCAGGAATGTGGTGGGGGCTGGTCCTCAGAGAAGCCCACAGCCCCTCTTCCAGGACCCTTCCTGCCCCCTCCTGGCTGCCTGTGGGGAGAAGAGGCCTTGGGGGCCTTGGAAAGGGCGTGGTGGGGGCAGAGAGGGAGGCACACAGGGACCCTGAGGAGGCGGAGTGTGGGGGAGGCAGAGCAGGGCTCATGCAGTCCCTCAGTCCTGACTGCCATCTTCCGGGCCGGGGTGGGTGTACCCAGAAGGGTGGAATATAGTCGCTACCCCTGTAAAACTTACCTGGTCCCATGGAGCTGGACTAGCAAACTCGTCTAATACAAGTTCTGTTGTCCACGTCTGAAGAGGGTGCCGTGGGGGAAGGTGGGGGTGAGCTGAGCCCTCGCTGGAGGAATCTCCTGCCTGAGCAGAAGAAGTGCCCTGTGCTTAGGTTCATCTCACAACTGCGTGGGCAAAGTCGAGTGTTCTGGAAATCTTTAAGTCACTCTCTTCTGTACTGCTTAATCTAAGATAGCTATTAAGGAAAAAGGTCCTTTGGAATTACGATGACTGTGATGTTATTGACAGGTGTCAACCAGTGACTCTGTTTTCATTTTGTCCTTAGTGTCAAATCAACAGTGCCTTGACTTCCTTCCACACTGCTTTGGAACTTGCAGTCGATCAGAGAGAAATCCAGCATGTCTGTCTCTATGAAATCGGTAAATATGGGTGTCTGTCCAGCTTCTTGTCATGAAATAGTCCGAATGCATTCAGCTGACGTCCAGCTGAATGCCCAGCTCTTGTCATGCAAGTATTAGTGCATTCTTGTGCACTTCTTCATTATTAATGCTGCTGAGTTTGTATCTCTGTAAAATGCTTGTTCCCTTTTTAATAACAGGACTTTGTTATCAAAGCACAATTGATGATACTTATCTCAATGATTCTCATTTCTTCTTTATAATTCATTCTTTCTAACATTTTGATTTTAGGACAGTAGGTAATGTTAAGTGAGTTGACTGAAAAGCATTTGTAAACACCCCATTGGACTGCACATTAGAATTCAGAACTATTTTCTCCTCCCCCCCCAATCAGTGTTAACCTGAGGAGAAAAGCATGGCGTAGGAGAGAGCTGGGCCCATGGATTACAGTCCCAGCTGTTGGCCGACTGGCTCAGGGACCTGGGACAAGTTGCAGCTGCCCTCGTAGTTCCCATTGGAGTTATGGCACCTCCCTCGTGGCGGTTGTGAGCTTCACATGGAATCACAGGAAGAGCATCAGGCAGGGTGCACATGGAAGGCCCTCCCCATGTGTTCGCTGCTCCCTTCTGTTTCTCCCTCCTAGAGATGAAGTGATGACGAAACGCGGAAGCATTTATTTGCCTAAGGTTTTCCCCAAAGTTGTCACTGTCAGTTTCTTGCTGACTGCACTAAAATTCTCCTGTCCTGTTACATTAGTAATTCCATAATCCTTTTATGTAACTGTTTACATTACTAAAATATTGGGAGCTGCCCAATAAAGAATATTATGTGTTTTTTAGGGTTTTTCTTGGTGAGGAAGATTGGCCCTGAGCTAAGATCTGTTGCCAACCTTCCTCTTTTTGCTTGAGAAACATTGGCTCTAAGCTAACATCTGTGTCAGTCTTCCTCTATTTTGTGTGTGGGACACCACCACAGCATGGCTTGATGAGTGGTGGGTGGGTCCATGCCTGAGATCTGAAGCCACGGTCCCTGGGCCACCAAAATGGAGTGCACAAACTTAACCACTACACCACCAGGCTGCCCCAACAATATGTTTTAAATGCCTCTTATGGTTTAGGGAGGGGATATGAGGTATAATCCAGTGGAAAATGTATTTTTATATAGTCTGTTGAGTAGCCATAACGTAGAATAGTGTGTATTTCAAGAACTTGAATTAAAGGGCCTAGATTTAGTGGCCTTTTTTTCCTCTTAAGATCCTGGTATCTTTGTTTTTTCTTCCAGTTTTGTTGAGATATAGTTGGCATATAGCATGGTATTACTTTAAGGTGGACAACACAATGATTTGATATGTGTGTATATTGTGAAATGGTTATAGTGGCCCTTTTTTTGTGTACATTTCCAGGTTTGTTAGAAAGCTTCAAAATCATTGAATCCAACACTAAGGCCTTAGGAAAGTTAACTTGGGGGAGAAAAGTAGCAAAATCAGAAATCAGGCGGCTTATTCAGGTTCAGTGCTGCCTCCCACCTCTATTTTGCATTTAATTCAAATCTTCTCTTGATATCTGTTACACAATGGAAATAACTAACCCCCATTTTTACTCCAAAATATGTCAATTTCATATCCTATCCCATAGAATTTGACACTGAGTTTTCCAGAAGCGTAGATTGCCTCATCCCTATAGTTCAAATGGCAGGTCCAAGATGCCACAACTACTTGTGATGCACCTGATACCAGAATTGTGTTTTATGGAGACAAGATCATGGATGGGAGAGAGTAATGGCCTTCAGTCCTCAGTTCTTCCTTGTTAGCTGCGTGGCCTTGGGCAAGTCACATAAGCTCTTCATGCCTTAGGTTTTCTCCTTGGTGAAATAAGGACACCATCAGCCACATTTGCGAGGCTCTAGCCAGATTAGAGAGAATTTATAGCAAGCTCCTGGCCCAGGCCTTGGCACACAGAGGGTACTATTGTAACCGTGGGAATAAATTCCTTGCGTGTTCATTGTTGCCACTTCTTATCAGAATGCCAGTCTACAGTGTTTTGATCCAGGAAAGACGGGGTCCTTTCTCAGCTCCACTGCCAGCTTGCAGAGGGAGGGTGGGAAAGTATTTACTTTCTGACTGCTCTCTTCTTCACACAATGATTTGAGAATTAATAGTAATCATTAAGGAGCAGGTGAGTGCTTTAAGACTTTTTGAGGTGGTCACTATACATAGAATCTGATGATATTGTTTTTCTGTACCGGGGCCTATTGCATACTTGGGTTAATCTCACAACTGGAGGAAACAAACTGGAGTGTGTTCATAGAAATCTTTACACCACTTTCTTCTATACTGCTTAATTGGTTGTAAAATAGAAATGCCCTGTTGTCCTCAAAATGTCACACTGAAAATATTTAAGAGAAAAAAGATCAGTTTTTAAGTTTTCAGGTAGTGCACATACACCACTCACAGAGAAGGACAGTCAGCAGTATCAAAGGTTTGTAGCTTAAAGATGGGATATTGAAGCTCACTACTATAGGGTTGTATCCTAAAAATGTTTCTTTCATAGGTTGGTGCAGCATGATAGAGCTGAATTTCAAGGATGCATTTGATTCCTTTGAGAGGCTAAAAAATGAGTCCCGGTGGTCACAGTGCTATTATGCCTATTTAACTGCGGGTGAGTAGACCTCTTCTGTCCTGAGTTGGGTCACATGTGTTGGCGGATGGGAGAATGACAGTGGGAAGATGCAGAAGTTGTGTTCTTCCTCAGTGTTCCCCAGCATATTAATGTCTTGTGCTACTGAGTAAATAGCAGCTGAATACAGTGTTCACTGACCCAGCTGAGCCCAGTCTCTTCAGTTCTGCATGCCATGCCCCTCCCCCACTCTCCCACTCTGAGCTGGTTTAGTCACATGCTCTGTCTTGGAAATGCTTATTGTGAAGTTCTCCCTATTTTTGTGCATTTTGCTCTGAGTAGCCTCAGCCTACCCTTACCTCTCTCCTTTAGTTTCTATGATATATTTTTTATTTATTAGGAATTTAAAGAATTTTTAAGATGGTAACGTGTCTCTGTAATTGTATTAATGTTTTTGTTTGGATCGTCAGTGCTTTGGTTACAAAGTTGCACAGATTTCAGAGTAGTTGGCTCTAACCTGTTTGACGTATTAACTCTGTTACAGTTACACTGTGATTTTGCATAACACAAGGTATTTTTACACTGTGTATCGTTATAGCAGAAACACCTCTAATTTCTGATAGAAATATGAGAGTTCCTTGCCTTTAAGCCCTTGTATAAGGAGATAGGTAAAGATATGCTGCCACCTGGTGGACAAAAGGGTTATCTGTGCCTGAGCGACATTCAGTGCAGTTGTGAACTGTAATTGTAGAGGTGGGAATTGAAGAGACCCATGCAGTGGTTGTACATTTTCTGCCTCTAACAATGAGTTGTCCTTATGCAGCTATTTAAGTCATTCTTTTACTTTAAATTTAAGACTAATCCAAACATTATTTTAAATATCTCCGTATTTCTCAGAGTATTTGGATTTAATGAAACATCTCCTGTCGTTCCATCCTCTTAACTGATCTACTTAAAATAAGATAGAATTAACAGTGGCTAGTATGTAGATCCTGGATGTTCTAAAACTGCAGTCCCTTAGCGATCAGTATGAAATCCTCTTATAGCCACCCACCTCACTACAATCCCCGCAGGGCATCCATTTCATATGGTTCTGTAGCTAATGTTTGAATAGGATTATTTTCAATATCCTGGTTAGTACACCGTGTCTCACACTTTAAGAGTTGTTTTATAGAATTCACAGCCATCTCAGATGAAAGTAGCAACTGTTTAAGGAGCGACCTTGGTGTACCCAACACATTGAGAGGTGGATGAACCAAAAAAAAGAGGCCTGCATGACAGCTCGAGGATCGTTAAGGTGTAATTGAGTCACATGGTCAATTATGGGCAGGTATTTCCCTTCTAATCTTTGTTGAGCGTAGAACATGAAGAAGTAAATGCACAATGTGACTATACAGAGGAGCATTTATTCTGCAATATTGGAAATCTTATGAAATGCCAGTTGTAGGAGATGATAAAGCATGAAAGACTCTAGTCTCTGCTCTCCAAGGGGATTTTATGCAGGTGATAAGACGAGTGTGAATAGTGCCACCACAGAGAGTTCACGGGAGAGGGAAAGACGCTTCCGTCAAGCTGTCAGAGGAGGCGTCTTGCAGGAGCTGCCATCAGACTTGGCCCTGAAGGACAGGTCCATGTGGACAGGCAGAGCTGGAGAGGATGGGCCTTCAGGGACCAGAAACACTGCCACCAGCAGCCTAGTTCCTTGCAGTATTTTTTTAACTGTGGTAAAATATACATAACTTAAAATTGACCATGGTAGCCATTTTTAAGCGTATAGGTCAGTGGCATTAAGTATGTTCACACTGTCAGGCAGCCATCGCCAGCATCCATCTCCAGAACTTTATCATCCAGAACTGAAACTCTGAACCCACGAAACAATAACTCTCCGTTCCCCCCCTCAACAGCTCCCAGCAACCACCATTCTCCTCTCTGTCTCTATGAATTTGACTATTTTAGGTCCCTAAGATAAGTGAAATCATACAATATTTGTCCTTTGTGTCTGGCTTATTTCACTTAGCATAATGTCTTCAAGGTTCATCCATGTGGTAGCATGTTTCAGAAATTTCTTCATTTTTAAGGCTGAATAATATTCCATTGTATGTATATACCACATTTTGTTTATCCATTTATCTGTCAGTGGACATTTGGGTTGCTTCCACCTTTTGGCTACTGTGAATAATGCTGCAATGAACATGGGTTTCTTGGAGACCCTGCTTTCAGTTCCTTGGGGTGTGTACCCAGAAATGGAATGGCTGGATCATATCCCTGTACTATTCTTGCAACTTTTCAGTAAGTTTGAAATTATATAAGAAGTTACCGAAAAAGGTTAGACTATCACTTATGGAATGGTATAAACTTAGTCTTAATGGAAGAGCCAAGCATTCTAAGTTCTGTTTAGGTCTCAGATTTAGGATAAATCAGAGATGCTCATGCTTTCAAACATCTGCATCTTTTAAAGCAGCTGTCTGTAACTGTACTGCAAGAGGGATTGGTGGTGTGTATTCTTGAGGATCTGAGGCGTTAGTGCTGTAGAGCTTCAAAGGTGGGTCAGATCTGATTCCATTGCTGTTTATGGCACATGGGAGGGCTTGTGCACACACTCTCTCATTCTTGCTTGCACACTCACTCTGTTTTTTAAATTGTGTGACTCTGTAAGAATGTTATAAATTTTCTGCAGAAGACCTCAGGCTAGGGGTAGCAGAAATTTTCTTTTTCATTGGTTTACTGTGTGACCTTAGGCAACTCTTTTAACTTTTCTGGACCTCTGTATCCTCTGATCTACGATGATGGGGTTGGTTTACAAAACAACCACTGAGCTTCCTCCTGATTTTGAAATGTTATAGCTGGAACTGATGAGGTCATTTTAGATGGCTTCAGACCCCCACATCTGGACCAGGGCTGCTCCTGTAACTGGGAATGGGGTTGTCCCTCCCTTTGAATATTCAGCTTAACCCCTCTCACTCCCAGTAGAAATCTTCTGCCTTTCCCATAACCTCCATGTCCTCAGCTTTCTCTAAGCCTTGCTGCTTCTGCTTCTTTGGCCCTGCCAATAGCAGCCCATCCTCTCACATGCCATGGCCCTGTGCTCTGCTTGACGAAGCCCAAAAATGTGAGTACAGGACCACCTAGTTTGGGGTGCTTGAATGAAGAAGGAGGAACCAGCAAACCAACAGACGTTCCAACTGAGGATTGAAAAACATCTAACAAAGGCAAACATCTCACAAAGATAGCATCTAACAAATAATTAATAGAAATGAATTCTGTGCCATAGGAGTTAAGAAAACGATGACAAAGACTGGTTGGCAAATTTTTTTTAAGGAGGTGGGACTGAAGCTGGTATGCAGTTCGGAGAAGGCAGAGAGCAGGTGAAACAAAGGGAGGATGATTAAGTCTTTGCCTGGAGCTTGGGTGGGATGAAGATGGTGTGCAGACCATCCTCCCAGGCTCAGCTGGACTCCTATCTCCTCAAAGCTTTCCTCATCTCTCCAAAGAGAAATGGTCCCTTCTCTTTCTGAGCTTTTCCAAAAGTACTTTGGTTCTCCAACTCTAAAGGCTCGTGTCACTCTGTACACTGTAGCTATTGGACCGTGTGTATGTCTTCTCTCTCCAGCTGAAATTTATGTTTCTTCAGGGTGCAAGTTTGTGTGTTTCTTCACATTCTTACTGGTGGCTTGTCAGTGGTAGGTGTCCAACGAACCTGTGTAAGACTTATTCATGACTTTCTTTCCAGGCACAGAAGTGTCCTCTTTCTGTAGTGAAGCTGTCATGATCCTCTTGGCTCCTCATTGTTCTTTCCTAGATTTCTCTTTGTTCCACATTCTAAGCATGTGGGTTCCCATTAGACTGTACACTGTGACAGCAGCTGGGGATTTTGTTGCATACGAGACCATCTCCCCAACAAAAAGACTAGCGCCATGGCTTTCCCATCTGTCTCATCAAAGCTCTGGGAGCCCAGCACCTAGGAAACAGTTGTTGAATAAATGGAATGACTATCAACAGGATGGTGTGGTCCTTTGTGTAGCAGTCTTTTTAAATATATTTGCTCCCATTTTTTCTTTGGTAACATTTTCCAAGTACCATCAATCTAGGTAGCCCTTAGTGGCGTCTTCCCCCTAATGCTTAAGAAATACAATGATGGTTTCTTACAGTTTGTCAAGGAGCCACTGGTGATGTGGATGGGGCACAGATTGTCTTTAAAGAAGTTCAGAAACTCTTCAAGAGGAAAAACAATCAGATTGAACAGTTCTCAGTGAAAAAGGTATGTTGGAACCTATTGACCTGGTGGATTATTTATGATGAGCAATTGTAACCAACACTAACTTAGAAAGGTTTTAGGAAGTCATATTAAAAGCTGGTGACTTACTTGTCTTGCAAATGTAGTTCACCACTGTGGGGAGAATTTATCCCCATGGTCGTACTCTGTCCTGCGTGGAAAGTGCTTCTTTTGCTGCAAAGAATTAAAGCAGTTGTTTTTTTTCAACAAGGAGAGACATTACAGACCGTGTAGAGCTAATGAGCATATCTGGAGAGGGAAAGCATCTTTCTAAAGAGTTTCAGAAGGATACAGATTGGCAGAACCTGGGCAAGAGATACAGACTGCTGGTCTTGATATTGTGAACATGTCACATTTTGACCTAATAAAGAACAAAAGTGTGCACAAAATTCACCAGCAGAATGTAACTACAGTCCTTGGCCTACGTCCCTAATTTATTTTATACTTTTAAGAATATAATTTAGCTGAATTATCATGGGTTGTATTGACAATTTGTCGTATCCTGAATTTTCCATGATTTTAGTTTTATAAGTTTTTATTGAATGAACATTTAATGACATGGTTCGAGTATGAACCAGACTGTGGTATGGAATGCCACTGAGAGCACTCAGTAAGTAAAAAGTAAAAAAGTCAATAAAACCATAGCTAAAAGTCATTCAGTATTCCATCCTCCATGTAAACCCATGGAGTCACCCAGCGCTATAAATTCCTTTGATTTGGACTCAAATGAATCTAGTTTCATCCCCAAGTTTTCAAAATATACCCTGTATCTTGATAGTAGATGAGTGAAATAATGAATAGAAGGCATGGCTACCAATATATTAAAAATTGGAAAGCAAAATTTTTTTATAGAGAGAGAAATTTGCATTTTCACCTTTGTAGGAGGGTGCTGTTCATGTTAAATATGAACCGTGCACTTTCAAATATCTCCAAAGTATATTTTTTTAATTTGAATTTGTTTTCAAAATAATGTAGCCTAATCGTTCTGACTCCTCGCAGGCGGAGCGGTTTCGGAAACAAACCCCCAGCACAGGGCTGTGTGTGCTGGCGTCCATTGAAGTGCTGTACCTGTGGAAAGCCCTTCCCAACTGTTCCTTCCCCAACCTCCAGAGGATGAGTCAAGGTAAAACCACACTGTGCTCCTCGGCTCGTTCCTTGAGTCCTCATTAATATTATCTGATTCACAGAGAACACATCTGCCGTTCCTGGATGAATGACGCAGAGATTGAGAAAATTCAGTCTCTTAGGTGACAGGAGTAGGAAGCCCTGGAATGTACAGACACGCGTTGTTAGCAGCATATGGTGATGCACTGAGTGTAAATGTTATTAATGCTACAGCCGTGGGGGCTGCTGGAAGCATACGTTTTTTCCCAGTGAAAGCCCTTTGTTTCATTTCGGTTCGACTCACATTCATTAAAATGCACGGATACTAAGTGTACAGTTCAATGAGTTTTGACAAATACATACACCATGGCATCTGCCACCATAATCAAGAATAGAACATTTCCACCGCCCCTAGAACTTCCCTTGTGCCCCTTCTCAGTCCGTCCCCATGCCAAGGCATCCACTGTTCTGATTTCTCTCTCCAGGGATTACTTTTGCCTGTCCTTGAACTTGGTGTAAGTGGATTCAGACAGTGTGTACCTTTCAGTGCTGGGCTCCATGTGTTTAGCCGGCACCTGTGAGAGCTCCGTAGTGGAGGCTGTGTCATCAGTTCGCTCCTCTTTCTGGCTGAGTGGTGCTCCATCGTATGGCTATTCCTATTCCACAATTGTTCTTTCATTCTCCTGTTACTGGACACTTGGTTCGTTTCTGGGTTTTTAGCTATCACGAGTAAAGCTGTCACGAACATAAGTCTACAACATAAGTCCTTCGTGTGGACGTTGCATGCTCATTTCTCTTAGTAGATACCTGGGAGTGTAATTAGAAGCCTACATTTTTGATTCATATATTTAAAAAAACATAAAACTGTGGTAATATAACCTTCCTAAAGTAATTTTCCTTATAAGTTTAGGAAAAGTTCACAGGAGAAGAACCTAAATCTTTAGGTAAAATAAAGCTTTATTGGTTATTAAAGGAATACTGTAACATTTCTTGTAAAGGTTTAATGGCAGACGTTTGAACGACACTTCATCTTCATAGTCTGGCAAATTATTTAGTTTGCTCCCCACTGCAGGCCAGGGAAGTAGAAAGGCAGACAATACATACTGTCCTACCCATTTTATAGTGAAGAAACCAACTCGGCACAGTGAGGTGACTGGCCCAGCTCCCACAGGAGCGAGAGTCGATGCTGCTGGTCTGAGGGCAGCACACGGAGTGGCAAAGCTTTAAGCTCTTCCACACGCGGCTTCACCTTCCCGGGAGCATCAAGGTGTTTAAATTGCACAGCCAGAAGTACGATTACAAGAGGAGATGCTATGTCAAAATGAAAACGCATTCATCCAGATATATGGTTTTACAGACAGTAATTATCTTGGGAAATGTATTCTTATTCACATATATGCTGCCTAGTTATCACTTAATGTGACTGAATATTCTCTGAACTCTTTTCCTGGTGTCAAAATAAACTAACAACAAAGATGTAGTCATGGAGAGGGAGGCAGGCTCTGGAGTAAACATGAGATAATTCTTTAATGTCTTTGTTGAAAGTTAACTCAGTTTTGAGGTCTATTAATGAGACTATATCATTCCCCAGTGTTAAGTGGTAATGATCCAAATTGATTCAACCGTGTAGAGTACAGTGAAGATTTTTGTAGAGAAATAGTTAAGTTCCAGAAAAACCTGGCAGTGAGTGATAGTGATGCGTTTATTAAACTCTTTCCGTTAGGCCCACATAGCTTTGTGCACTGAGCTCCTTGGGGTCCCCATCTGTACCTGCTCGATCAGCAGAGCTGGTTGGATTCCTGTGTCTTTGTCTTGTGGTTTCATTCTTAGCCCTCCCTCTACCCATCTCCCCCCCTCACTGCATTTTTTCTCCACGTTTTAAAGATGTTTCTGTGCATTCTCAGCACAGCAGCCAGAGTGATCCTATTAAAACCTAAGTCATGTCGTGTCATTTTGCTTTTCAGAACCCTCTATGGTGTCATCTCATTCAAAGGAAAAGCCCACGTCCATTCAGTGGCCTCCAGTGCCCTGCCCCTCTCCCCACAGTGCCGTTGCCTCCCTCTGCTCTTCCCCCTCGCTCACGAGGCTCCAGCCATGCTCCTCCTCGTTGTTCTTGAACACACCAGGCATGTGCTGGCCTCGGTACCTGTGCACTTGCTCTTCTCTCTCTCTGCAAATGCTCTTCCTGCGAACATCTGCATGGCTCTTTCTCTCATTTCCTTTGGAGCTTTACTCAAATGTTACCTTTTCAGTGAGGCTTAACCTGTACCTTTCCAACACACATGTAAATTCCCATTCACCTTCCTAGCTTTATTTTTTCCCTTAGCGCTAACACTTCTTTAACACACATGTTTTACCCACTTGCCTTTTGTATCGTCTATTTCCTCCACAAAATGTTACTTTCTTAAGGGCAGAGATTTTTTCTGCTTTTTACTGCTGTATTCCAAGCACCTACATCTGCCTGGCACAGAGTGAGTGCTCAATAAGTATTAAATGAATGAGAAAGTAAATGAACTGCATCTCCCCTTCCTCAACACTGCTGCCTTAGGATCATTAAAGTTCTTTTTATATGGAGGGATTATTCTTAGTCTAGCTCTTTTTCTTTTTCTTTTTCTTTTTTTTTGGTGAGGAAAATTGGCTCTGAGCTAACATCTGTTACCAGTCTTCCTCTTATTGTTTGAAGAAGATTGTCCCTGAGTTAACGTCTGTACCAATCTTCCTCTGTTTTGTGTGTGGGATGCCACCACAGCATGGCTTGATAAGCAGTGCATAGGTCCATGCCTGGGATCTGAACTCGCAAACCCTGGGCCGATAAAGCAGAGCGCATGAACCCAACCACTATGCCACTGGATCAGCCCCTTCAGCCTAGCTTTTTGAGGCAACTCTTGCTTCTATAGGTTCAAACTCTGGTCTTCATATTTACCTCCTAGCTGCTCTACCCAGCTCTTCCAGTTGCCTTCAATTATTTGTTCTGGAACTTTGAGCATTTTGTATATGTAGATAGATATACACACACACACGCACATAAATATATATACACACACACACGTATATTTGTATGTGTGTAAATGTATGTATGTGTATGTATAATATGTATCTATGTATAAAATCTTATCAAATATCAATATCTTTATTGGTCCACAGAAATAATTACTTCTTTTCCTTTTCTGTTAGCTCCACTATGGTTCCAATTTCCATCTTTTCATTTCCCTGAAAACCTTCCATAGCATCCTCCTACATGGGTGCCCATCCTCCACAGAAGATGGCAGCTTCATGAGTGGAGGGATCAGGTCTGATCCCATCTCAGTGACTAGTGCAGCACCTTATAATAAACATTGTAAAGGTGTCTGCTGCCTGGTTTGTGAAATTAATATGATGCAGTTAAAATGATATTAATAGACTTTATTTTTTAGAACAGTTTTAGATTCACAGAAAAACTGAGCAGAAAGTACAGAGGTTTTCACATACACCCCCCAACAAACACACATGCACACACAGCCTCCGTAACCATCAGCATCCCTCATCAGTAGGATTTGTTACATCAGTAACATTTGTTACAACTGCTGGACCAACACTGCCACATCATCACCCAAAGTCCATAGTTTACATTAGGGTTCCTGCTCTGTTTTGTACATTCTGTGGGATTTGATAAGTGTACAATGACATGTAGCCACTCTTACAGATAGTATCATACAGAATAGTTTCACTTCCCTGAAAAATCCTCTGTGCTCCACCTGCTTGTCCCTCCCCCCGCCAGGCCTCTGGCAACCATGGATCTTCTTTACTGCCTCCGTAGTTTTGTGTTTTCCAGACTGTCATATAGTTGGAATCATGCCGTATCTTGCAGATTAGCTTCTTTCACTTGGTAACAGTATGATGCAATTCTGAGTTGTCTGGGCATTGTGAAGTTTGATGTCTTTGCCTTTCTTTGACGAAGGGTACTCACTGATTGGTGAGGACGGGGAACCTTCTGAGTTTTAGAGGACAGAATCATGAACTGAATAAGTCACTAAACAATGAAATTCTTAACTCTTGATGATACTTAAGGAATTAAGGGACTGTATTTCCTTCCTTCTCTTTTCCCTTCTCTTTAAGCTTGCCATGCAGTGGACGATTCATCTGTCATTGGATTAAAGTATTTGCTTCTTGGTGCCATACACAAATGTCTAGGAAACTCAGAAGACGCTGTTCAGGTAAACTGTTAAATGTTGTCATGGCTAAGAAATATAAACTGTGAAAACCTACATATTTGCTTGTGAATAAAAAAAGTGTAAAAGCGTTAAACAAAACCAGACCTCCCACTGCAATGTGAGCTTTATCCACTTTTATTTGATTCTTGTCACCTTCTCAGATGCTAGAAGCTCATGATGGTTCATACTAATTTTTAATGTAACTTCAAGTTCTTAAAGTACTTCTTTACATATGGCTTCTTTTCTGGCACTAGCTGTTTATCAAAGATGACAGTCTCAATTGGAGGAGGAGGAAATGAGGATGCAGACAGTTTTGAAGGAGCGGAGTAAACCCTCACAGTTAGATAAATACAAAAGTGATCGGGCGTGTCAGTGTGTGTTCACTTTTGCTCTGACTGCAGATTGCTGATGCAGTACTGGAGGTGAAGTGTGGAAAGTTCTTAGCTTGGGATGTTCTATGTACATAGATGAAAAAGAACCATTCGTTATCTTCAAATGTAGTTGAAGGGATTTTTCTAACCGAGCTTTTGTTTGGTTGGTGTTTTGAATATTCTTTCAAAGAGTTCATTAATAAGAGTACAGTAATAGGAGACTTTGGCTGTTCAGTCCTACAGTGTTGATGCACTGATATTATCATTTTAAATTAATTATTTAGTGTGGGGTTACAGTGGTTATTACATGGCTCTGAATAGCTTGTTTTAGATCATATGCTTAAGTATCAACAAGATACAGTCAAGACACGTGTCAAGAGATGGCTCTTGGCTTGTGTGCTTGCTTTCTGTTTTAAATAATAAAATGGAATCTTCAGACTTTAAGATGCAGATAAAGATGTTCTCAGCAGTAAAATCAGTAGAGGCTAGCGTGTCAGCTGGAAAAATAAGTAGCACAAATTGGATTGACTGATGGGTAGCATATGCTGGAGGAAGCTCCCCAGACAAGCATGTAAAGGACTTCTAAGATATAGATGAGGATGGATGGGAGGAAATAAAGATGCAAAAAGAAATGAAAGTCTGATATAGAATACAGAAATGAGTCCCTCTTCCTGCCTCCTGAAGATGCGATGAGCCTTAAGTAGGCAAATGAGCCTAAGTAGGGAAATGAATGAATCCCAGTAATATTTGTATTGCTTTCAGTTCTTTCAGCGAGCTGTTAAAGATGAGCTGTCTCGTCAGAGTAACTTGTATGTTCAGCCATATGCTTGCTATGAACTTGGCTGTCTTCTATTAGACAAACCAGAGGTAAGACCTTATGTATTAAATAATGTCCATCAACAAAAATATGCAATGAACAGGCACAAAGCATCCTTCATTTAGAATAAATTAATTGAACATAGTGTTTTTTTGTTTTGTTTTCCTTAATTTCACCTAGGGTGAGTCCAAGAAGCTACTAATCCTATCTTACTATGTTCAAGAAGGTGATTTCTGCTCTGGAATTAGAATTATAAAAGTAACTTTTTGTACAAAAGTTCATTCGAGGGAAAATCATTGCCTTTTTTAGAATGCTGTGATATGCTGCAGTGTGGTTTATTTGGAAGAATACAGAAGTGCACTGTGATTCTAGCTCTGCCATTTACTTTAGTTTACGATACTGGTTAAGTTACTTAGCCACCTACCTTCTTCCTAATATGTAAAACAGGATAAAAATACCTGCCTTGCCAGTTTAATAAAGATTGTAGTGAGAGTAAATGAGGATGACATGTATGATTACTTTAAAAATTTTAGAATACCATATAAATTTAAGCTGACAATTACTAAGATGTATATTTAAGTACAATGGGACAGTTTAAAAAAAAAAAGATTTCATTAGTACTGGATTTGCTTGGTACCTTCTTTTAGAAGCTTAATTACACAGTATTGGCTTTATAAAAAGTCTAATTTTTAGTACGTTCAACTCAGCTTTCAAATATGTGAATTTTCTAAAAGTTGAGCTAAATCAACAGAAATATGATTTTAGTCTAACCCTTAAATATGTATTCTATCTTGTCAAAGATAAGCTTTTAATTGGTAAGCCTTTTCATGTGAAATTCTAATTTTACCAAAATAGAAAATGTGATTTTGGTAGAAATTCCAAACACTATATTCTTTATTTTAAGGAAATTTTTACTTTTAATGCAGCCTTAAAGTATATACATAAAATATAACAAGACTGGTCCATTTCTTGAATAATGAAGTTGATGTCCTCAATCAGGAATGCCTTCAAAAGGAGATACAAGACTTCAGATAAATGTTTTAATTGTTATCAGTTTTAGATTGTTTAGTAAGAGCTTAACCTAAAGTATTATAATTCTTTTAAGTTATTATCCTTTATGGAACAGTAGTGGAGATTATAAAAAATTATTTATCAAGTAATGGCTTGATGTAAATTTCTAAGCACCATTATATTAAAGAAAAACTGAGTCATTATACATGAATGAGCAGTTAACTCACCTGTATGCCTACTGTGAGTTGTTTTAATTAACATATCCTCCTAGTATAACATTTTCTGCTTGCGTATATATAAATTTAGACATTAAGAGGTAATCTGTTTTTCTTACGTTCATAGACTGTAGCAAGAGGCAGAACTCTACTTCTTCAGGCAAAGGTAAGAATAATTGAATCTTCCTCTTTCCAGTGGCTCTTCTTAGCCTTTGGAGTGTACACTTGAGTCTGAATTCAAGAATTTTTGTGAAATGATTGTTCTGATTGATATTTCCGGAAAGGAAAAGTAATAACTAATTGAATCACTGAGCACTTGATTTTTAAGTGAAATTACCGGTATCATAAGAAACTCCTATGAAATTGCTCATCCTGCTTTATAAGTACTCTTCTTGTTTGAGTGGGAAAGTAACTTTTGATTTCATAACTACGTTCATTTTTTTGTGTGTGAGGAAGATTGGCCCTGAGCTAACAACACCTGTTGCCAGTCTTCTTATTTTTGCTTGAGGAAGAGTGGCCCTGAGCTAAAATCTGTGCCAGTCTTCCTCTATTTTGTATGTGGGACACTGCCATAGCATGGCTTGATGAGCGTTGTGTGTAGATCCACACCCGGGATCCAAACCCGCAAACCCTGGGCCGCTGAAGAGGAGCATGTGTACTTAACCACTACACCACCAGGCCGGCCCCTCATAACTACGTTCTTGAATTAAGAATTTCTTTTTTTTTTTGAAGATTGGCCCTGAGCTAACATCTATTGTCAATCTTCTTTATTTTCTTCTTCTCCCTGAAGTCCCCCAGTAAATAGCTGTATATTCTAGTTGTGGGTCCATCTGGTTGTACTGTGTGGGACGCCACCTCAGCGTGGCCTGATGAGAGGTGCTAGGTCCGAGCCCAGGATCTGAACCAGTGAAACCCTGGGCCACCAAAGTGGAGTGGGCACACTTAACCACTCAGCCACGGGGCCGGCCCCTAAATGAAGAATTTCTAACAGCAACTTATATCGAGCACTACTTAAGACTGCCATTTCAGGAATAACATGAAGAAAATTTTCCAAAGATGGCAGTAATGACACTCAGTTGACATTTTAAAAATGAACACGAAGTTTGAGGTTTGGAGAATAAGAAAACCAAGTTGCTGTGAAGCCTTTAGTAGGAGTGTGAGGGCTTTTATTGGGGAGTCCCACGCGTAGTGTGGTGTATACTGCTGTCTTTCAGAAGGCTGAGCTGGTAGAGTCCGTAAATATCTTTCTTTGGTCTTACAGGAGGATTTCTCTGGCTACGACTTCGAAAACAGACTGCATGTCCGCATCCATGCTGCTCTGGCCTCTCTGAGGGAGCTGGTTCCTCAGTGACAGACCCGGAGTTCCCGCTCTGTCCCTCCGCACCCAGGTTCTGCACTTTAAAGTAAAAGCAGAGGACACGGCTCTTAGGAAGATCAGCTTTTCTTCTGAAAACCGCCCGTGCCAGGGACACACTTTCCCAGTTAGGCTGACATATTCAAGATCTCCTCTTTTAAACATATAGCTAAAAAGTAAAAATAATGATGTTAATAGTGATACTAACTAACCACCTGGGGAGAGGGGTAAGTGACCTTGTTCAAACATTTTAGTTTTGTGATTTATTATTTTTAAAATAAAATCAAACTGAATATTCAACCTGTGATCTTGTAGGAATGCCTACGTTAAGCACATATCTGACTGGGAAACACTAAGAGGTCCCTGTAAAATTATTAACAATATCATGACATAGCATTTATATTGTGTTTTGAAAAAATAAAAGTGCTTTCTAGTGTTTTACTTTATCCTCAGACTATTCCTGTGAATAATATAGCACAGATATTCTTATCTCCATTGTCCGGATAATGAAACTCAGGCACAAAAAGGCTAATTGACTTATCCCAGGTAATTATTCCTTTTATCAGTGGAGCGATGAATAGAATGCAGATCTCCTGACTGTGGACCGAATATTCTTTTATTGTAAAAAATATATGTTAATAACCCAGAATTCCATGTTTTCCTTATTAAAAAGCAAATGCTCTTCAGCTGACGTTGTGTCATCAAAAATACCTATCTCCACATTGTCTACAAAATGTTTCAAAGTGAGAAATACTTTTTTCCTTTGAAAGCCAACCAAGTGGAAGCAAATAGAGGATAGTTTTACAACCGAAAGTATAACTGTTTTGATAGTTTATTAGAAAGCCTAGTCTATAGACTAGATAAATAATACCTACATTTTAGGAGTTTCCTTTCTTTGTGATAAATTGTCTAATTACCAACTTTTAAGTTACTTGAAAAGGTTGTTCTTGAATGAACATAGGTTTTTTGGCCTCAAAATATTTGCTGGTGAGGATTTGTTGGGCTATCTGTTACCAGGATTTAATCATTTTCTCTTTAGCTCAGGTTGTTCAATATTATAAAAGGAGTTCCAAGTTATTTTTTAATCCTTTTTGCTAATTTTTGTTGTCATTTAATTTACCTCTTTGTCCAATACTGCACACCTGTGGTTTTGAAGAATCTAAATACCTCAGTCACTTAAGAATTTCTGCCATAATTGTGTGACTAACTTGGCTCAATCTTAAGGTTATATCCCTTTTTTTTTTAACTTATATTGAGCTAAAGAGTTTCATCTTGGGATGTCATTTATTTGTATATCCTGTTAGCTGAAGCATGATCTTATGCGAGGTTAATACTTTTATATTTATTTTCAAAATAAAACATAGGAGGAGTAGCTAGAATGTTGGCAGCTTTAATCTACTTAATCTGGTTTTGAGGGACTGATAATTTGTTTGAAAGAAATGATTATTCCCCACTGACTTTGACTAAACCATCTTCATGTCTCCTCACTTGCAAAGTGTTTATTCACGTTGACTTTCTGGTGTGAATCCTGCAGGATTTTAGACACTAGCCAGAGAGAAAAGATTGCTATCCTACATTCAGCGAAAGAGAGATCCAGAAGCCAAGTAGATGCTTTCTAAAGAGAAAAATTGGTGTCTAAAAATATTGGATACCTGGTTTTATTGAGGCTGAAGGGAAGAACGTTAGGAATCTTTAAAATATGGCTCTTGCCATTTTGCTGTCTTCTTGACTATAATATATGTGGCAAACTTCTCAGTTATGATTATGCAACATTCTGAATCATGAAGTTCTTCAGAGTTTGTACTTACTTTAATTTTCAGTTCAAATATTATTCAAACTATTATTCAGTATTCAAAGATTACAGAAAGCCCTGTACTTCAGAATTTTTTTTTAAAAAAATTGTGCTTGCATTAACTACTTAAAAAAATTATTTTTATTTCTCCAGAGAAAATTCAGGATTTCAAATAAGTTTGTATTCAGTTCACTTAACTGAACAGATAACTTTATAACACTGTCTGCTAGGTTTTCTTTAATAGTCAAAGAATACGTCTGTTTACAAAGTCCTGCCTAGGTTTGGTGCAGGATGGCCCCTGTGGTTTATCTGTGTTAACATGGTAGGAGAACGTGGAAGGAGGGGTCTATGATGATTCTAAAGACTCTCAAATAACAAAACCACAGTGTGAGTACACTGTACCATTAGATTGACTGAAATCGGAGTACATTTCTGAATCGCGTACTTCATAATAGTTATCTGGCCTGTGTGCTGTGACTTATCCAACCTGTGAACTACTGTGATCCGCCTGGAAACTTAGTTTGGTGTAAATTGTTCTTTACCCTTTGCTGATGAAGAAAATAATCATCTAAGCGGAACTATTTGCATCTATCTGTGCTTTTTATGTTGATATCACTCACTCCTTCCCCTTTCCTATTTTGGAGGCTCTCTAATAGATCTTCTAATTTATAAGTATCAAATATATTTTTGTATTAGATTGTGCCTATGATGAGAGAAATCGCTAATGTATTTTTATGTACTCGGAACACATGATTTGACACACTTGGAAACAGTCTAATAATAATTTAAGATGTACCTTTGTGGTTAATGTATTTAAGATCTTTTATTGGGTTAGGTATCGTTTTGATTTTAGCACATGGTAGTTAAGTACTTGACTGAGTAAAGAATTGTTACTTCTAGATGTCACAGAAAATTAGAATATTTATTGTCACATATAAGTTAATTATTTACAGAATTTTCACTTTCATATTTCCGCCAACTAAAATTAAAGGACAACACATATCTGATTTTTAAAATACACATACACATAAATGTGTGTGTGTGTGTGTATAGTCCTTTGCTGCGTAAACTTCCTACTTGATTGCTTCTTTCAGCAAATTGTGGTGGCAAGCGTTCAGGTATGACTCTGTACCTATGAAGATGTACGTTCACACAGTCATGATGTACTACTGTTTGGTATTTCTTATATTTCTTTGGATCCTGTTGGTAGTATATTTTGTAGGGAAAAAAAATGCTAAGCCCAGATCATCCCAGGAAGATAAATAGTAGAAGGCATAGACTTAGGAACTAGGAAGAGGAAATACAGAAAGAGAAAAGGACGGGGCAGCAAGAGCACGGACAGTGGGTCAATAAAAGATGTGCCCCTTCTTCAGTGAAGTGTGCAGAAATCACCCACTGCGAAGTGTCATTGGCTTTCTTGTGAAAACTTCAAGGGGGCTGAGCTCTATCTTCTAGCTGACTGGGGTATGAAATAGAAGTGATCCACAGTCGCCCAGGTGAGCTGTGTGTCATCCTTCCTTTTTCCTCCCACAGGCCAGTGGTTCTCACATTTTAGTTCTGCAGATGGATCACTCTGGAAGGCATTTTTAACAAGCTCCTAGGATGATTCTAATGCAGGTGGTCAAAATCAGAGAAACATTGCCCTAGGTTATCATCTTTTGGTAAGTATTTAGTAACTCTGAGAGAAGAGTCAAAAACAGAATTATATAGCAAGGTTATGCTCAGTCATCGAGTGTGTGTCCTGGGGCCGCTGAGCTTCTAACTTGTTGGTTTCCTAAAGTAGGAGATTCCTGAGCTAAGTTTTAAAGGAGAAGGATGCACTCAGGTGAAATGATGGCTAGAAAGACATGTCAGGCCTTGGACCTGATGAGCAAAGGCACAGAAGTGACGAATAGCATGTGTGTTTAGACCTCGTCTCTAGAGAGTCAAATGGGAACCAAGTGGTAAGATAAAATAGGAGAGTTTTGCAGAGGTCACACACCAAGAACCTTGGGCTTCTATAGAGTAAGGTTTTGGGGGCAGGTGCGGGGGGAGGGCAGGGAGCAATGGAGAAAAACTAGATTTGCATTTCAGTTAGATCCCTAGTGACTGAAAGGGAGATGAACACACGGATGAAAAGATTGTAAAACCACATCAAATCATTAGGAGTTCTAGAAATCAAAGCAGCAAATAGTTGTTTGAAAAGTTTTGGTTAAATGTTTTCACTAACAATTTGCATTTTAGAGAGACTTGGACAGTCATTGAAGAAATGCGGAAAGAATAAAGGCTTGCCTTTTGAGTTACAGATATTCTGCACGATACCTAACATCTAACTGGTGTTTGAGATGACCTACCAAGGTTAGTTAGGCTACACAAGCATAAATGTATCTAATTCCAAAAGATACCATAAATAAAATCTAACGTTTGTACTTGGGTTTTTTTAGTAGGTCGCTTCGTTACACCTTTGATAGTAAATACATTATAAACAAAACTGTCAGAAATCATGAAAGCCTCATTTCATTTTTATTTACACTACCAAAGTGGGGCTGGGGCAGTGATGAAGGACAGAAAAAGACCACCTGCAGACCTATCATCATACACATAGTCTAAAAGCATTTCTCCTTTTAAAATGTAATTTTCATGAGAAGAGGGAGCTTATCTGCCACATAATGGACACTCAGTAATAATTATTAAATGGATGAATTAACATCCCCAGAAAATGCTGTGTGCAGCGTAGATGTAGGCTGGGCTGCAACATTGCCTGTTATTCCAAAGTGCTCTGGAAGCCTTAATGTTCTTCTGAATTTAAAAGTTTGTCAGATATATGCCCTGATGATGTTATTTAACGGTTGCTTTACAGTGGTTCTTGCTGCTTTTTAAACTTTTGAAAATGGACTGCAACGATTTAAACTTTTGAAAATGGACTGCAACGAAGGCTGCTTGGAATCTGATAACTAGACTATGGGTTATTTCATGCCCAGTACAGAAATGTGAGCCTGAAGCACAGAGCGGGTATTTTAAATGTCACCGTTCCTTTACTTTGGTAAAACTGAGCTGAAATCACACCCAGTACTCGTTGACTTGCAGGCTGTTGCTAATGGTACAGTTTGGGGAGGAGAGACTGTGCCCGAGGTATTGCAAAATCCGAATTACGGAGCAACACGAACCCTCAGGATTAATGCCAACTTCTCCTTCCACGGGCGAATTTCTCAAGAGGAAAAGTACTGTGTTGCATAAAATTATTCTCTTTATACTAGTGTTTGTGTGTACCCAGAGGCAGAAGTTATTCTTCGAAAAGGTGACTCAGGAGAGTAACAGATTACGGGGGTAGAGGTAGGGTGAAGAGGAGAGGCAGTGGCGGCAAGAAAGAACTGCCATAAATCTATTTCTCTCTCCTTCCAAACCAGCTCTTATTTTAGACTGAGTGACCAAAAGCGTGGCCTTGAGCTGCTCCGGACTCCCGGCCTCCTGGAACCGCCAATTCCCCTACGCCGGTGCGTATGCGGTCCGAAACCCGGCAGCACGGCTCTCGTACGCGCGGAGTTCTGGCCTTTGTCCCTTCCGGCTCCCCATTGGCTGGAACGGCCGAGGCCCCGCCCCCTCTCGTGGCGGTCCCGAGCCTTCCGCGAGAGGGCGGGGCTTTGTGACGCATGCCTTGACGTCCCCAGGGCTATAAAGAGGACCGCTGGAAGCGCGCGCTCCTTCAGGAGCCGCCGGCAAGGGAGCAAGGAGGAAGGTCGTAGCCGGAAAGGAGAAGGTGGGGCGAGTCTGGAGGAACGGCCCGCCCCTGCGGCCCCAGAGGCAGTTGGGCCCTCGAGGCCCCTCGCGCGTTGGGATCAATGGACGGTTCCTCAAGTGCCGGGGAAGGTGGGGGGCCGAAGTGGGAGGCCCGTGGGGACGGGCGGGCCCACACCGGCGGGTGTTTTCAGCAGCCTGCCAGCAGCCAGGGCGGCGGAGCTCCGGGACCGGGCCGGCGGGACCTCCGCCTGCTTCCTGAGCTCGCGGACGCGGAGTCTGGACGCCCGCTCTTCCACATTTCACTTCTGTCCCCGCCACACAGATCAAACGGCAACCCGAGCACAGCCCCCGCGGGGCCCGCAGACCGCAGCGTAGGTCCTTAGGGAGTGAGTGGTTTGTCCCGTTTACGTTTGCGGTGGCTCCGAAGCCCCCGCTCTCGCATCCTCAGCCCAAGGCACTGTTGTCCTGCTCAAACGTTATCGCTGTGGTCGTGGGTAAATGGACGTTCACAGTTTGGCGCGGGGGGTGTAAAATTTGCTAGTTTTTTTGGCAAATATTCATTAAAGGAGAGATTTGGGGAGAATTATTAAGCTGTCACTTTTAAACAACCCAAGTGTCTACGTTTGTGACTTTTCCCGTTGATGTAGTTACGCCTGGTGTCACGGTATTTCTCAGCTTGCTCAGGACAAATCTTTATATAGGACTGCGTTGTAGGACGCTCAGCATCCCTGGTCCTGAGGCGCTAAGTGGCCCCGCATATTCGCAAGTCCGGGGTAGGATGGGGTGGGCGGGCGCACCACCTTGGTTGAAAGCAGTTAGGATCACGCGGGGCCGCTCTCTCCAGTTAGTAGCACCAACTGGTAACTGCCTACAGAAAGGGTGTTTTGTTAGCTCCGTCATGGCTACTACTAAGCCACTTTCTAAACATCTGTCTGCTCACAGTGGGGTGCAAAGGATGTACTTTTGAAAAAATTATACATACATATGTATATATAAAATATATGTAATTATATGCATCATACGTAGAATTACTGCCTATGTCCCTTAACATTTAGTATGTGGGCCTGTCAGAGATGCCATTCTGGCTTTTTAAAGATGGTTTAATTCAGTAAAACTCCAGTTTGCATGACACTCTGATAGTAAGTTTTCATTAAGGAATTCTATACACTTAAATATATTCTCAAATGGTTTGCTTTGGCCTATACAGATTCATTTTTTCCTGACTTTTGAAAATATGAAATGTGTTTTTGTATATTCAGCGTTTTGCTATGACACATTAGTTGCATTTATTAGAGGTCGACCCCTTGTATAATTGCTGTAACTAAACTGTGCCACTTAGCCCCATGAAACTCGTTATTCTCTTTACTGTGGGGATGTTGCTGAGGACATGGTTCGTTATCTGACACTATTCTCCACTTTGTGGAGACCCATAGGAGAAATTTCTCATGGGTCTCAGTGTCCAGAATAGCTATGATTCTCCCAAGCAACTGATTTGTTTTCTTTTCTCAGGAAACTTGGATCATTTAACCAACTGTTTCCTACTTTGTGATGGCTGCTTGGTAGCTCAGGGCTGATTTGACAGCTTGGAAAAGCCAGTGCCCATGTGGTTTGGAAGGATGTTGTTTGGACACAGATAAATGAGATTAATTTAATTTTCTTGAAATTGTACTGCACAAAATATTTACTGAATTTTACAGAAACAGGTTTTGGTTGTTTGGTTTTTTATTCATTGTTTTTAATATCATCCTGGAGTTCTTAGCAGGGCTTTTCCCATGGACTTCTTTAATAGTACTAGATTGCTCATCTACACGTAATAAGCTAGTGGTAGTGTGGTTTTTTGTAAATTACCATCAATAATTAGCCCATTTTACTAGAATAAATACCTAGAGATTAGAAGAAAAATTAATAATTTTAATAGGAGACAGATTTCTTAGAAAATATAATTAACTGGTGAGAAATATTCTAATATACTAATATACTATTTATAAGACTTTGTTTTTCTTCATTATAGTTGAGATTACAGACATCCTGCCAAAATGATTTCTTCAAAGCCCAGACTTGTCATACCTTATGGCCTCAAGACTCTGCTTGAAGGAGTTAGCAGAGCCATTCTCAAAACCAATCCGCCAAACATCACCCAGTTTGCAGCAGTGTATTTTAAAGAACTTATTGTGTTTAGAGAAGGTTTGTTATTGCCTTTAGATTACATATTTGTTGCTTTGAAAAGGAAAGCATTTTAAGTTGGAAATTTTATGTATCTGATTTACTGTATTTATTCTCAGGGAATAATTCTCTGGATATAAAGGATCTGGTTAAACAGTTTCATCAGATTAAAGGTAAGTACCACAGTGGTAATAGTTTAATAATAATAGTTATAAATTATTGCATCATTACTAGCATGCATTCAAACTTGATGATGCCCTCAAATATTTTGTGTTTGAATAATCATACTGATGCTTTATTTTTATTATTAAATCAGTTTTTTAAAAAATTAGAAGACTGACTTTTGGAGGATTCTAAATCTTAAAAAGACAAAAATAGGAATCACTCATCTTTTGCAAACCATTTGGTACAATAAGACCTAGAACAGTGTGTGTAAACTATGACTCAGACTCTTTCCAGTATACCCTGTCTTTAGGGAAGAAGTACAGTGTATTTGAAGAAAATTGTATTTTGTAGTAATAAAGGCTCAAATTATAATGAGATACATTACTTACCAAAGTTCTGTAAACACTCTTCTTGGGAGATTAAAGAAAAGGTTCACCATCCCCTTTTTCTTTCTTCCCATGATACTTTAACTGCAGTGCGGGTGGGAGGACAGGAGATCAATTAGGTGTCATGACCATCTTTTCTGTTCCACAAGTCTCTCTGTGTAGTGAAGAGAGAAGTTTTTCGTAGAAGGTGGTCTCCTCTGGCCTATCTCTGTGACATAGGCTGTATATCTCTGTGTATATGTGTAAATGTCTATCTGGCCTATCTCTGTGACATAGGCTGTATATCTCTGTGTATATGTGTAAATGTCTATCTGGCCTATCTCTGTGACACAGGCTGTATATCTCTGTGTATATGTGTAAATGTCTATCTTATGTGAACGTGCAGCATGCAACTGAGTTGACAGAGGAGCAATGAAAAAATCAGAGGGAGAGAAATGAGAAAGGCAAAGTTGACAGGGTGAAAATTTGGGACGATCCCTATAAGCAAAAGAGGATAAATTGGTCAAATCCCAAGGACAGACACACATATCTAAAAGAATGGTAACAAAAAGCTTTTGGCAGGATTTTCTGGAGAAAATGGAGACTCATGGTCAGTATGGAAAATACCTAAATAATAATTGCTACATTGGCTGGCTAACATCTTAGAATGATCATAGAGAAAGAAAAGATCTGATCAATGAGTTGCAACTACCTTTATACTCATCCACGTTGGTGATGTTAATAGATAAAATAGCCAAGATAGGGAGAAATCAGGAGTAAGACTTTGGAAAATATAAAAATCATGAGGGTTTGGATCTGCAGTGAAAGAGACACCCAAAACAGAAAGCAAGATTAAGAGCAGCAAGAGTCAGCCTTTGAAGGTTCAGAAATATTCTATTGTGTAGTCTGGCTGCTTCCCTGCAGGGTCTTGGCAGCATTCTCAGCCTACCATGGGAAATAGGTCTAGGATTTGCTTACCACCAGCAGGATATACAGACAAGTGCTAGAACACTGACCACTCTCCCCCTCCCCAAGAGCCTTGTTTCCCAGGCAGTCAAGGTTAATATGGCCTTTGTACTTGTATCTTCTATACCAGGAGCTATGTTTGAGAGGATTGGGAGCGTGCAGGTTTGCTATGTTTGAGAATCACGATAAAGTCAGTGAATCTTTATGGTGAAAGGTAACTAACTGGTAGCCTTTGAGGCCAGTTTGTTTACCGAAGAATTTACCCACCATTCGACTTAGCAAATGGACTAAACTAATGTGGATTTTGGTCCAGCTGGTTTAACATCTTTGAATCTCAGGCTTCAAAATTAACAGACTGAACTAATGGAGTAGCCATACTTTCGATGGAGCCTCAGGGGTAGGAGATACTGCTGCTTTTTTCCTCGAGTAACTACAGATATCGAGGAAATTGACATAGATATATAGATAATGCTAAAAGCCAACTCATAGTATGGCTGTAGAAACAGATTGCTCTTTAGATAGTAGAGTAAAAACGAACTCCTTGTTCTAGTTTACCTGGGAGATGGGAAGTAACATGAAGGTATGACCAGAAAATACAGAGTTCAGTGTTACTGTCTAATATTGCTTTGGCTCGTTTATTCATCTGCCTTTTATTGTCGTCTGAAATGGTTTCTTAATGGACAAACCGTATCCGTTAACTTGGGTTCTATCATAGAGACTGCCTGAGTCCAACTATATCCAGGAAAGCATCACTCTGGGCTAAAGAGGGACTATCTGGGGATATACAGGGACCATAACGTTCCCACTTGGTAGGGCATTTCCTCCCCTGAGTGACATCCTCCTACCTTCTGACTGGTTTAATTCCCCAACTGCTATTCCTGTGGGAGTTCTAAATAAATTTGGCTGCATGGTTGTTTCAGTTCTAGACAATAAAAATGTAGTTATAACAGGTGGTATCTTTTCCTTCCTCTAAATAGAACTTTCTTTATGTGGATCCTAGTTTTAAATATGGATGGTGGGCATCTATAATAATCTACATGCTCTGTTGGTCCCAAGGATTATGGCTCTCCCAGGCTTTCAGTGACTTGCAATATGAGGAAATGGACCATCCTTTGAGGACTGAGTCGACTTACTCTTATTCTGGTCTTTCAGTCTCTTCAGCAAGAGGCTAGATCAGCCTAAAGACTGCACCAGGTGTTGGAACTTGGTGATATGGGCAAGAGCTAAATTCCTAGTGCATTGGTCCCCACTGATCTCCCAGATATCAGATATTAGCATGAAAGACGTGTGTTTCATAAGAATCTTCCGTGGGGATGCTGTATCCTCCAAAGTTATTCCCAAACTGGTCATTCTCTGCCAGCAGCATTACTACGAAGCTGACTATATGCATGAAAAGTGTGGAGATAAGTACATCCTGCATATATCATTTGTTTTGTTTGAATACTTCATTCTGTGATTTTTCCCAGAAGGAGCCCAGTTTTTGGTAGGGGCCTCTAGGACCATTAGTGGTTATCCATCTCCCCAGTGACTTCAAAATTTCATGCAGAGGCAGGTGAGGGAGGAGAAAAAGAACCAGACATGGGAGCAAACTTTTCTCACGTCTCTGTTGTGTCTCATTTTTTCCCCCATTTTCCAGAGCCTAGGATCTTTAGAATGGTTTCTGGCTCTATCCAGGTCTCCGTTGTGGTATTTCACCCACATATGCCCATTTCCAAAGCAACTCATGCTGTGAAACACTTTCTTGGATCCTCCTCTTGTTTTTCTGCAATTTGATTAAACAGATCTCACTACCATATGAATCTATGAATCCAAATAAATCATTGATTAAGGGGATTGTAGAAACTCAGGCAATATTTTAAGGCAAAAGAGTTGTCTCTTAAGTTCTATCACCTAGGATATGCTAGGAAAAGAAGGAAGAAGAGGACAGAATTTATTGAGTACCTGTTTTGTCCTAGGCATTTACAATATATTTTGTCGATTAATTAAGACAACTTTATAAAGTAGGTGACATCATTGCAATTTTGCTCAAGAGAGTTCTGATGCTTGGGAATGATTAAATAACTTGTAAGCTTCCAAATATTAAGTAACTGGTAGAGTTAGGATCTATACTTAGATCTTTGTAGTAGCATGAAGATGTTCCTAGTAGCATAACTCATGCTCTTTCCACAACATTCTAGGATCCCTCTGCAACACCCTTAAATTCTTGAGCTGAAAGAGTGAAGGGAGAGGAATTTCAGCTTCCTTTTCTCACATTATCTTGCACTATTTCACTTCTTCCTCCCCTGTCACCTTCTTGTGTGGAACCTGAAGCCTAAATTATGCTAATTTCTAATCTTTTCACCACTCAGTGAAGAGGGCAATGATTTCTCCTTCAGAGTGGCAAAAGAGATCTCAGCAGCGCTATCATCTTCCATCCGGGTAAGCCTAATTGAGTCCAGTTTCCGGCGTCAGCCCTGTCTTGGCTTCCAACGGAGGCAGGAAATAGCCACCTCTTATAAAGAATCAAGAAGGCCTAGCCCACCTGGATCCTCATCTGTTACCCTGTTAACTTTTCTAACTGATGCTGGACATTCTTTGCTTGGCCATGTAATAGAAATTATAGTCATGAACTGCTGCCGCCCATTGGGCCCAATTTCAATTGCTCTGCAGCATCACAGCAATTATGAATGTCATTAAATATTGTCTTGAGTTATTCATGTTAAATATTCATAATAAGTAATGTTTTTAGTTTAGTTCCTATGCCAAATTCTATTTTTCTGCCTTATATAGTTGGTTACACATACTTGTGGCTCTCCGCTCTTATTAAAGAAACAAGGAATATACCTATTTCAGGACTACCCGTGCTAAATTTTGAGAGGCTCTGGTGCTACTTCATACTTTCCTGGGCATTTTTTCAAGTAAGGCTAAACGGAGTCCTTAAACAGGGATGGGTATTGTGCCAAAATGACCCTTTTATTTCTTGAAGTCTTGCATTTGCCTAGGCAGGGTGGTAATTTGTACCAAGGTAATAATTTAATTAAATTTAAAAACGGTTTGAATGATTATCTGGTGATGTTGTTGGGATGGGGGCTAGGTCCTTTGTGCTTTTCCATTGTGGTAAGGTTATTCACTTGGGGAATAGTCCATAATAAAGAAGGCAAATAAATCACTGAGAAAATGGTATAGTCAAGATTTTGGGTCAGATTGTCAGACTAGGACAGAAACACAGGATCAGGATTAAGAGAGGAGGGGCCTGGGGTGGGAAGTAGATATGGCAAACCAGGGAAGCTGGAACAGGAAACCAGGTTGCCAAGATCAGGAACACTAAGAGACAAGAGGCAATACATGAAGGAAAACATCTTGGGCCTTGTAAGTTAAGTGTATCACTCTGCAATCAAGAAACTTTGATAGCTCTCTATTTTCACAACATCCAAACTCTTCAGTGTTGTAGGGATACTTTTGAAAAATATTAAACTGGTAGAGATTGATTTCAGATAACCTCTAATTGTTCCTATTTGCTCTGTTGATCCCTATCCACTGAAGCATTCATTTGCTTTAGGGAGAAGGCAAATATAGCCTGGAGCAAGGAAGTTATTACTCAGTATTGAGATTCCAATGTTCATAGTACAAAAGCTAACAATTTGGAGTTTTGCAGGAATCTGTTTTTGTTGAGAGATTTTCTTGGCATTTCCAGATCTGAGTTTTGATTTAAGAGCCAAAGCTACCAGAATCAAGTTTTTACTTTACATAAGCCATAGAGGAGGGGAATAAAAGATAGGATACAAAGGATATTTCCTGCTGCAAAGGAAAGGGAAATGGAAAGTCCTTCTTGGCAGTGGGATTGTGGAGTGGGGTGTGGGTAGTGCATGGAAAGTGCTAGCTGAGATTGAAACTGGGGATAAGGAAGGTAAGTAGAATCTCTGACCAGAACTCTAAAATCTGAGCAGAAGGCATTCTCTGCTTTCCTGGGTGCTGTCTAGAAGAGTGCATGCCTCTCAGAGAAGCCATATGGTTAGCATGGCACTGCATTTAGTATGACTTATGCTATATTCAACACCTCTACAATTGTCATGATCAGACATTCAGTAAATATTTGTTGAATAAAAGAATTGCATTTGAAGCAATAGATTAGAAATGATGGAGAATCTTTCTCGGATGAGCCTAAGATATTATTTCTGGTTTGCTATGGCCTCTGTGTGGCTTTTAGTGGGTCCAGATGTGTTTAGATTATCTCAGAGTGCCGACTAGCAAGGAATCAGTATGGGAAAAAGTGAAGTGACTCAACCTGCTAGCAGAGCTGTAGTACCTAATGTCCAAGCTGGGAATATGTCCAGCTAGGGCTCAGATGCTAAAGAGGACCAAATTATGAAGGGGATCTCCCAGTCCTTGAGTGAAATAAGCAAACAGGCCACACTTGCCACAAAGTAGAAACACTTTAGTGGTAAATACAGCAAAATCAGAGACCAACACCCAGAGCCCAGGCAACGTGAGTTGCCTCTGCTGGAGGTAATTGAGAGCTAGCAGAAAAGGACAACATGTGGATCAGAGCCAGAGGCTTCCTTAGCACTCCGATTCTGTCTTTAGAAGTGGGAGAACCTTGGCTAAAAGAGCAGTACCCCAAAAGACTGAATAATTAACCAAAGAGACTTTTAAACTAGAAGGGACAAATGTTTTTAACTAAGATCAAGTAAATTTTGCCATTGGGAAATGAACATTTGATGAAAACTGAGATCAGCTAGAGAAAATAGAGTAATGCTCTCTAGCATATAAGTCATAGTATGTAAATTTTGATCCCTTTACAAGACTATGGCATGCAAAGTTTTCTACAGTCTGAATCTCGCCTACCTTTACAATCATCTCTCTCATTTCATATCTTCATAGACCTTATGCACCAGACAGACTACTTGCCATCTCCTGAAAATATGAAGTAATTTTAAGTCATTTGATTTTGGCTTATGCTACTTTTCTCTTCAGGGATTCCTTTCCCTCCCCTTTCTACTTTTCAAATCCCACATATCCTTAAAGTCCAGTTCATTATTTCATTTAACAAATATTTAAATTCCTAACCATTACCAGATGCTGTGCTAGGTGAAATTCAGTTGACAAAGAGAGATTTCAGTTTCATCTATGATGGAGTAGCTAATATTGGACTTACCCACCTACCATAAACAACCATAAAAGCTGGAGAAATTGTATAAAACAAAGTCCCGTGCTGAATTCTTGGGAGAAGGGATTCACAGAAATTGAGCCCCATATTCACCCTCGTGGCAATTTTCAAATTCTTGTGCAGGGAAATAGAGAGCAAGCAGAGAGTGGAGGTCTTTCTGGGAAGAAGAAACAGAGAAGCAGAGTTTGGGGCTACTAATGTGGCTGGGATTTGTGTGACAAAGTACCAGAGAGAGAAGGCATTTGAAGAGAAGGATCCCTAAAAGTCTGCAAAAATATTTCCTTTGGGTTTTTGGCCAATTCCTAAGCTGCTCATGTGTGGACCAAGGCTTGAGGAGGCTTAGCAGAGAAGAGCTGTTGGGAGACTGAAGGCTGAGTAGGGATTTCAGAAGTGGTTTGCTGTTGGAAGAGGCTTTGGAGTTTGGGGTCAGCCAAACTGAAGAGACTTTTGTGAAACCCTGGCAATTAAGTTGAGAGCCCAGGAAGGTCACACCCTAGGAATAAAGGCAATGTGCTAGGAGTAAGAACAAAGCTAAAATACACCCACTTTAACAAAATCTAAAAACCAAGTGTCAGGAGGATCTGATCTGCCATTATTAGAACAAGATCAACACCATTTAGAAGAAAATAATCAGAGCCTCTGCAATGTGTCATTTACAATTTCAAGCACAAATAAAAATTACTAGACATCCAAAGAAGCAGGAGGAAATGCTAATAATCAAGAAATAAAACATAAAACACTCACTAGAAGCAGACCCAAAGAAGATCCAAATATTGGAAGTAGTACATGAGGACTGAAAATAACTATGCTGAATATGTTTGGAAAAAATGGATGAAAAGGTGGAGAACTTCAACAGAGATAGAATCTAAAATAAGAGACAAATGATTATTCCATAACTGCAAACTAAAAACTTATTGGATGGCTGTACTAGCATAAGACAGAATTAGGAAGCTAAAACACAGGGCAATAGAAAATATTGAAATTGAGTTAAAGAGAAAAACAATAGGAAAGAGTGTAAGAGACATTTGTGGGACATGATCAAAAGGTCTAACGTGTAATTGGCATCACAGGGGGAGAAAAGATATGAGGTGGAAAAGTATTATTTGAAAAAATAACGGCTGAGAATTGTCCCAGTCCAACTGAAAGACATCAACCTACAGATTCAAAAAGTTTGGTGAACCCACAGGATTATTAGGAAGAAAACCACACTTCAGCACATCATGGTCAAATTATTGAAAAAGATAAAGGCAAAATCATGAAAGCAGGCAGGGTAAAAGGGCAGATTACTTTCAGGGTAATAAGACAAATGGCTGATCACTTAACCAAAACCATAGAAGCCAAAAGACAATGGAATGATATCTCTAAAGTGCTGAAAGCAAACAACTGCCAACGTGGAATGAATGTATACCCAGTGGATAGCTCCTTTAAAAAAAAAGAAAGCAAAATACAGACATTCTCAGACAAAAGCTGAGAGAATTGATTTCCATTAGACCTGCTCTACAAGAAATACTTGTAAAGAAGTTTATAAGTAAACAAGGAATAAAAGGGAACTTTCTAAATCCAATAATACCTATGCATTACAAAAACTTACAGCTACCATTATTCTCAATGGTGAATATTGAATACTTTCCCTTTGAGATTGGAACCAGGACAGAGATGTCTAATATCATCATTTCTATTCAACATTGTATAGTATGTTCTAGTCAGTGCAGTAAAACAAATGGAAAACAAAAGGAAAAAAAGAGAAAAAGGTATACTTATTGGAAAGGAAGAAGTAAAACTACTTTATTCACACAAGACATTATTGTGATGTAGAAAATCCAAAAGAATCATCATCTTGGTAACCAGCCTGATACTACAGAGGAGAGGGTGTATGGACACAGCCCGGAGTTTTATGGGCAGTAAGTTAAAAAGTACAGATGTGCTATCTAATTGTCCTAAATCTTAAGATAATGAATTCAACAAGTACCCACTGAGAAAGTAGATATTACAGAATTCGTAGAATAAAAGCAGCATATACCACTATCCCCCTTTTTCATGTTTCCTTACTACTTCTAATTTATGCCCCATATCAGTTAGGAAAGCCTTCAGCTACAAGTAGCAGAAAACCAATTAACAGTTACTTAAAGAAAAATAAGATATCTGAAAGTGTTGTTCATTCTGCTGCTAATATTATAATAATAAAGCATCAATTATCTAGGCTTTCTGCTCTACCCTCCTTAGCATATTTTACTTGTCCCTTCATGCCACTGCTCCAGGTGTTAGGTCCATGTTTAAGTTAGGAAGGAGAAGAAAGTGGTGGTGCCAGTAATACTTGTTCCTTTCATTAAGAAGGGAAAATCTTTCCAAGAAGTCTCCTAGCAGACTTCCACTTCTGTCTCATTGGCCAAGGAAGGCTAATAAAGTTTCTGATAAGGGAAATCAGAATGGACAGGGCTGGTTTAGCACCTTCTCCAGAGGGCCTCTGGCATCTTGGGTGGGGCAGTTGTGTGGGGCCCCTTTCATACCTGCCCCTTCTCTTTTTCAAAGCTTAATGACAATCACTTAAAAGCCATTATATTCCGTACATATTTCAGTCACTACACTGACCACATTGTCATTTAATCATCTATTTGTGTGTCTCTATCCTTAGTCAGACTGTACTCTTTAGGAAGTCTTATTCATCTTTGATTCCTCAGTTTCTGTCACATAATAGAAGTTAATGATTGGTGAATGAAGAATGAGCGGAAGAGAGGAAGGGGAGAAAAATAGACTGCCTACTGTCTCTAGTATTCCTCATTCCGATCAGTTCAGCACACAACAGTTGGAATCCTCTTCTGTTTTAAACTCTTAAACACTGTATACCATACATACTCCAAATTCTCGACTTCGAGTACTCTACTGTGAGTTCCTCACCTCCAGTCCTTATCTCCTGTCTCCTCTCCTGTCCTGTTAATCACCTCTCCTATCTCCTATTATGTCCTGCTTTTATTTTCCTCTTGTCTTTGACACCTTTCAGGTTTCCCTTTAGTGCCAGAATATGGCTTTTTTCTTATTCTTCCCTGGCAGTTACGTGCCCCAGCACCACCAGTCTCCACATGAGTTCTGCTATTCCAAGCAATAGTGTGTGCTTGGCACTTCTCTCTTTATCTTATTGGTTCCACAGAATACTGATTTTCTGTATTCTACAATGAATTTTAATCAGTTAGTCACTTTATTGTACTTAAAAGTAAACTATACAGGGAGAAATGCCTTTCCCTATGTTCTTAATTCTGAGAGCCTGTGCAGTTTTTTTTTGTGTTAAAGTAGAACCAGATCACTGAAGTCATATTGGGTTAATCTTCATAAGGTTGATAAGTAAGATTAACCCATAGCAAACCTAGTTTACAACTTGAAGAAATACAGTTTTTTGTACAAACACAATCTCAAGGTTACAAATCAGCAATCTTTGGAATGATTAAAACAGATCTTAAAACATGAGAGAAAAGCTCTTTACCTTTCTTGTTTTAGCTATTTTATTGGGGTCATATTGACTTATAACATTGTGTAAATTTCAGGTGTACATCACTGTATTTCAGTTTCTGTATAGACTGCATTGTGTTCAACACCGACAGTCTACTTTTAATCCATCACTGTACATATGTGCCCCTCTACCCCTTTTGCTCTCCCCCAACCCTCTTCTCCTCTGGTAACCACCAATCTGTTTTCCTTATCTGTTCTTTACCTTTCTTAATAAACAGATATTGACAGGGACTCAATTTAGATTTACGTTATATACATGGTAACTTGTATGCATATGTTTGCTGACATTCTCTCATGTATTCTAAACAAAGCCAAATGGTTAGTTCAGTACTTTGGATTTTCGAAAACACTGTTAAAGCTTAAGGCATCTGATCTCAACTTAATTTTTCAGAATTAAGCAATGCATCCATTCAAAATAGTATATATGATATATATATGTGTTTATATACATAGACACACACACATACATAAATTATAAATGAAAAACAACTATGCTGCATTTTATCACCCAGCTTAGGAAATAGCCAATTTAATTTTAATCAAAGCTGAATTAAAAATGTGAGGTTTATAGTTTTTAATTTTTTACATTTCAAAACTTTTCTCTCTCTTTTTAACTAGGTGTTGATTTATTCTTTTCTCATTTATATGTGATTTACAGTTTATAGAATACTTTCAGATGAATGATTCCATTTATCTCCACAAAAACTCATGAGGTCAGAATTATAACTCTCCTTTTGCAGATGAGGGGCTGAAGCTCAGAACGTTGATTTGGCCAAGGTCGTGCAGCAATTAAATCACAGTCAGGACTGAAACCTAGGTCTTCTCCTGTGTTTTTACTGTGAAAAGAAAGCAGCATACAGAAATTCCCCGATGAACTGTTAATGATTCGTAATTACGTAATGCTTTACCCTTCCAGAATGGTTATTTAATAGGAGACTTCTACAGGCAAAACTATTAAGCCTGGGAATTAATCTCCTAGATATAATTTGACGTATGACAAGCCTATGAGGTAGACACTTTTTTTTTTCTTTTATTGAGGTTATGATAGTTTACAACCTTGTGAAATTTCAGTTGTACATTATTTTTTATCAGTCATATATTAGGTGCACCACTTCACCCTTTGTGCCCACCCTCCACCCCCCTTTCCCCTGGTAACTACTAATCTGTTCTCTTTGTCCATATGTTTATCTTTCACATATCACTGGAGTCATACAGAGATTGTCTTTATGTGGCTTATTTCACTTAACATAATACCCTCAAGGTCCATCCATGTTGTTGTGAATGGGACGATTTTGTCATTTTTTGTGGCTGAGTAGTATTCCATTGTATATATATACCACATCTTCTTTATCCAGTCATCAGTCATTGGTCACTTAGGTTGCTTCCACGTCTTGGCTATTGTGAAGAATGCTGCAGTGAACATAGGGTGCATGGGTCTCTTTGAATTGCTGATTTCAAGTTCTTTGGATAGATACCCAGTAGTGGGATGGCTGGGTCATATGGTATTTCTATTTTTAATTTTTTGAGACATCTCCATACTGTTTTCCACAGTGGCTGCACCAGTCTGCATTCCTACCAGCAGTGTGTGAGGGTTCATTTTTCTCCACAACCTCTCCAACATTTGTTATTTTTTGTGTTGGTTATTTTAGCCATTCTAATTAGTGTAAGATGCTATCTTAGTGTAGTTTTGATTTGCATTTCCCTGATGATCAGTGATGATGAGCATCTTTTCATGTGCCTATTGGCCATCCGTATATCTTTTTTGAAGAAATGTCTGTTCATGTCCCCTCCCCATTTTTTGATGGGGATGTTTGATTTTTTGTTGTTGTGTGAGTTCTTTATGTATTATGGATATTAACCCTTTGTCAGATATGTGATTTGCAAATATTTTTTTCCCAGTTGGTGGATGTGTTTTTGTTTCAATCCTGTTTCCCCTTGCCTTGTAGAAGCTCTTTAGTCTGATGAAGTCCCATTTGTTTATTCTTTCTATTGTTTCCCTTGTCTGAGAAGACATAGTGTCTGTAAAGATCCTCTTAAGACTGATGTTAGAGAGTATACTGCTTCTATTTTCTTCCAGAAGTCTTATGGTTTCAGGTCTTACCTTTAAGTCTTTGACCCATTTTGAGTTTATTTTTGTGAATGGCATAAAAGAATGGTGTATTTTTGTTCTTTTACATGTGGCTGTCCAGTTTTCCCAACACCATTTGTTGAAGAGACTTTCTTTCCTCCATTGTAGGCCCTCAGCTCCTTTGTTGAAGATTAGCTGTCCATACATGTGTGGTTGTGTTTCTGGGCTTTCAATTCTGTTCCATTGATCTGTGTGTCTGTTTTTGTACCAGTTGAGGTGGACACTTTTAAAACGGCAAGTGGGTCTTTCCAGAGTTGCTAAAATTACATCATGTAAGTGATGTATCACATAGGCCCCATGCAGGCAATCTAGGGGTTGAATTACTGCTTCTTGAAAATTCTCACGGTAAATAAATCATTGGTTGGGGAATTTAAGATCTTCTGGGTGAAAATAGAGTTTTAGAGGCCTTGAATTGGTCTGGGGGTGGGTAGGTCAATCTTGTCAAACGTTGGGCTTGGGTTTTGTGATGGCTTTTGTTACCTTCGTTGTACTGCCGCCTTCAAATTCCTTTAGCAGTGGACTGCTGTTACCTTGTGCTGATGGCGGGGCTGGGGTGCTAAGGGTGTTTCTCTGTGCCTGGGCTTCACACTCAGCTTTCAGCCTTCCCCTCTCGTCTGCACCCCAAAGAGCGTCTCTCCTCACGTTCTTGCCCCTCACCCAGGGGCAGCCTGCCATTTCTTGTTACTCTGTGCTGGTCTGGTGGTTGGGGCACAGGGATTCTCTGGCCTAGGCTGGCCCTTGCATCTGGGCTGTGGGGGTGGAGCTTTCTCAGTGTTCCTGCTGGTCATCAGTGTGGCAACCAAACTCTACCTTGTATCTGTGGTCAGTCCTGCCAGTATTCCCTGCCTCTGACCCAGTGGTAGGAGACCTCTGCTTGGTGTTGATATAGGATCCCTCTTCTGACCTCTACCCTGCTTCCATCTTTCATATGAGGCCCACAGAAAAGTGCTTGTGACTGAGTGTGAACCTCATTGGGTCTGGAGTCCTGAGCTATTCCAGACTGACATCCTAGCCCACATTTGGCCTTTAGCAGTTAAGATTTTAGCTGATACCAGTTAGTATGGTGGTGGCCTCTCCTTTCTGGGCTCTGCCACAGATGAGACGGTTCTTGTAGCCCTTCTCTCCTTGGAGGGAGGGCTGGTTGCTCTTTGGAATCAGGTGACTTGATTGCCTGGGACTCTGCTCTCTGATGGGCTCAAGAAAAGTTATTTTGTGGTTTATCTGACTTTTCCTTGTTGTGATGGGAACAATGTTTTCTGTTCAACTTTCTATATCTGAAGTGTAAGGCCAGCCTTATTTAAATAAAATTTCCTTTATTCCTCCAGCCAGAGGAGTTCTTTTCCTCTTCTGAACTTCCATAGATCTTTATTAGGACCACTATTAGGTACTCATACTTTTTTACCTATAATATTTGTGCATCAGTCTTATCCTCCCCGACTGAAGTAAGCTTTATGAGGCCTTGTCTTAATAATCTTTATATCCTCAACAGTGCCTAGTACAGTATCTTACATGAGCACAAGCACTCAGTCCAATGTATGGTGGGTAAATGGCTTTATTAAAAAGTGGGTGGGGAAGTCCCAAAGAGGCGAATGGTTAGGCAAATGAGGTTATTGTTCTAGGCAGAGGGAGGTTAGAGTAGATGTGGCTCTTTGGACTTTTTTAAAAACTTTTTTATGCAGGTGAGCATTTGGTGTGGCACCATGTCCATAATTAGACCCCTTCCTTGAGTTTACGGGAGCTCAGCAGCTATTGCGGACGGAACACTGTAGGACACTATTCTTTGGAAAGCAGCTGAACCTATGAAAACGTCTTCAAACGAGGTTTTGACTTGAAGCAAACAAATTCTTGTAAAGCAAATTCTCCTTTCCCGCAGATTTCATTATGATATTAGGGAAATGCTTCCCCAAGAGAAAATCTTCCATAAAGTAAGCAGATGTGAAAATGTTCGATGAGTACTGACTAAGGTGGTTAGACAGGTGTGTGGGTGGCAAGCAGAATGCTGAGTCCAGAAAAATCGAGCAGTTTTCCAGCTCTAGGAGTTTCTGCATATCTTCAGCTATCTTGACCTTGTAAGCCATGGGAATTTCCCTCATGCCTTAGGATTCACTGAGTCCTCACTTACGGATCCGGAGATCTCTTTCTGCTCCTCTTGTCTAAGTCAGTATGACTCTGGCTGCATTATCACACCTTGCTAGCAGGAGCTACCATTTTGGGGTTAGAGTGTATGACATTTCCTAATGTAAAAATATCCTATAGTCCTTAGTTTTCCAATTCATTAAGTTAAACTTTATAAACCTATTTTCTTAAATTGAAGAACGCCTTTATTAATGTGACAGCATTTGTTTCATTACTAAGTTATTACACCAGCTACAGATTAGATAATTTCTTGCCCAGGTTGAAGTCTTTCTTTTCCCTCTAGTTTTATGAGGAAGTTTGGCTCAAGAGCTTTTTCCCTGGAGGTTTTCAGCTTCCTTATTTCTAGGCAGAGTTAGGATCCTCCCCCTCATGCTGACCAGCTGAAGGTGGTGTCTGATTATTAGTTTTGTTGCTGTGCTACTTAGAATCACTTATTTCTGAGGAAATGAACTGAGGTATCTTTTGAGTGAAAAAGGACAGGAAAGTTTTATCGCCCACACTAAACCACAGATGTTGCAAATAAAGCAAAACTCTTTTGTTCTTGTGTATATATTGACATTTGAATGCTCAAGCTATTACTACTTTCCTTCAAATTCTTATTTGGGGAATGTATGCTTATTAACCCATCTGGCTGTTATTTTTAGTAGAGAAGTGGTCAGAAGGAACGACACAAGAGAAGAAACCAGAATGTGTAAAAGAACCAGAAAGAACATCTGTAGTTTCCAAAGAACCTAGACGGATGGAAAAGTCTACGGACACAGAGGAGGACAACATAGCTGGACCGCTATTTAGAAACAAAATCACTCAGTTCCCATCGATTCACGCAGAGCTGCAACCTGAGCCTGAGGAGACAACTGAAGCAGTTCGTGGTCCTTCGAAACCACCCACCCCTAAAGTTACTACCCCACCCTCATCACCATCCCCAGCAGCTGTCTCACCAGAGTTTGCCTATGTCCCAGCTGACCCAGCTCAGTTTGCTGCTCAGATGTTAGGTAAAACTTCATCTATTCATTCTGATCAATCTGACATTTTAATGGTGGATGTGGCAACAAGTATGCCTGTTTTGTCCGAGGAGAGGCTGAGCTTAGAGGCTGCTGAAGATATTGTGGTGGCCTCTCCTGTTGTGTATTCTGGAGAGATGGTAGCAATGCGGGTTCAGAGCCAAGAAACTGTCCATGTAGATTTGCATTCTAAAGACCAGGCTGAACCATCAACGGCTTCCTCATTCCCCTTGCAGGATGAACAAGAACCTCCTGCTTATGATCAAGCTCCTAAGGTCTCTTTGCAGGCTGATATTGAGGTTACATCAATCCTTCATATATCATCTATCTATAAAGATCAGCCTGTGACTGCAGGAGTTACTTATGTTGAGCAAATACCAGAACAAATAGTTATCCCTTTTACTGATCACGTTGCTTGGCTTAAAGAAAATGAGCAGTCACCACCAGTTAGTTCCGTATCTGTAGGAGGCAAGAGAGCCTCAGGCATATCTGAAAAATCTTTAGGTTCTGCAAAACCTGCACAGTTGGAGGAGAATGCCAAATATGATTCCTCAGTACATATGGAGGCAGAAGCAACAGTTCTGCTCTCTGACACCTCTTTCAAGGGTCAGCCTGCACAATCCCTGGATGCAGAGGGCTCTACCAAAGCAGGAGGCTCTGAAAAATCTCTACACCTTGAAGTGGAGATCATTGCAGTAGTCCCTGGCAATCCTGGAGAGGAAAACTCTGCATCCCAGGAGACGAAGGTCAAACCTGTGCTCTCTGGGGAAGATGCAGAAGCAGTACACTCAGATGCATCTGTAAGATCATCTGGTGGCCCCTACCCTCCTGTTCCAGAAGGTTTTACTGAATCAGACATTGAACCAGAATGAGGAGCAGCACCTGAACAAGGTTTGATGGAGCCAGGTAAGAAAATTAGATACTTACAGAATTAAAAGTTACATTTCAGGTAACCATCTAGGTAGGCTCCCTGCAGATTGGTCAAGTCTTTTTTTTCAGTAGTTTTTAAAATGCCACACCTATTTAAAGGCTTTGTTGTATTTGAGATTTTACTCTTATGAGCTGAGTGATTTTCAAGTGACATCACCACAGCTTGGCCTCCACGTTTGGTCATCTAGCACTTTTGTGTTATTCTTTTGGATATTTTATGTATTGAAAAACATTAGAGCCTGTTGTCAGGTACAAAATATATTTATGTGATCTGAATACTCCTATTGCAAAACTGTAATTAGGGGATGTTGGTTTGAAATTTCTCACTTGTGAAGGTAAAATCACACTACAGCAATGCATTTCCATAGGCTGTGGCATTTAAAGCGTAAAAGAAATGGTGGTGTTTGACTCTGCTTTCGCCCTGTGTCAGGAGAGCTCTGCATCCAGGTTTGGGGAGCTGGGTCAAGCACTGATTTCCTGCCTGGGAGCTTCCTGCAGCCGAGGGAGCAGCTTCATAACTGGATGGAGAGAGGACAGGTCAGGTTGAAGTGCTGTCACACAGGGGAGCAGGGAGGTAGCAGCAACAGAAAGGACAGGGAGGCACTCGAGCAATAATGGATGCGGCCAAGATTCCCCTGACAAGTGCCAAAATCAGGTTGCTTTCTTGGCTGCTGAACTATCATCAGTGCTTTCCTGTGACACAGACATGATTTGACCTCCATCTCAGTCTAATTATGGCCTTTGGTCTGCTCATCCTCCTGCCGCATTCAGACAAATGCAGGGATGCTTCTCCCTTTAGGGACAGATGGGAAATGCATGAGCCAACCTCCCCCATTCCTTTTGCAGAAACTCTCTCAACTTTGACTCTTAGAGCCAGAATGATAAAGTGTTACCAAAGCAGGTGTTTAGAGATCAAATTGTGTCTGGCTGTGTGACAGGGATTCTGCACAGCTGAAAAGGCAGAGGGCAGTGTTGGGAGTATAGCCTGTGGGACTGGCATTACACTTGTGGCTTAAGCAGCACTTCCATACCAAGTTACTGTTCTCAAGTGCTTAACTATTTCCAAAGCACTAGGAGAATATTTAACAACAACAAAAAAACCTGAAGAGTTGGCTTATGCACCTTTTTAAATTAGCTTCAAGAAAGATCAGTTGAAACTATCTGAAGCTACTGAAAAATCCTATCAGCTCATGTGCATAGCGTTGTTTTCTTTCTTGGGGAAGAGAAAAAGCTGCGCCGGTGATACATGGCCCAGTGTGCAAAAGGTGAACTCGGAACATTTGGGCGAACGGCAGCTCCTCCATCAGGAACCTTTTCTCCTTTATCCCATCTTCTGGGACTCAGTTCTCCAAGACAGCACTCTCTTAATTAGGCAAGTCAAAGTTGGTATCATAGGTTCCTTGGTGTCAGTAGATGGATGGCACTCCTAGATCTTTTTTTACTTAAAGAACCCCCGTGGGACCAACCAGCCGTTTACTCCCTCTTAGGACCTCTGATTTCAAGCCTTGCCTAAAAGGGGTGCTCTCTGGAGTTCTGAGTTCTAGATTATGGGATGTTTTGAGTGTGCTGACAAATTAATGGGAGATAATGGTGCCTGTGAAGGGCCAGAGATATTTGATTATGTGATCAGATGACCTAGCAATGACTTCTTTAGTAAAGAAAAAATCACTATGCAGATGCATTAACAGATTTTCAATGGCTCAACACACTCTTCACTTGATTTTTTTGATAAAGCCAAAAATGTTGATTTTCCATTTCCTCTCTGAGGACTTTGTAGAGGCCATGTCTAAAGTTTAAGTACCTGGAAACAGCAACTTAGAATGAGATTGCTGCTTCTGCCACAACTCTAGTGTCCCTGCCACTTGCTATCACAACATTGTTCCTGTTTTCAACTGTAGAGAATCTCTCTTCTTTCACATTCCAAACACAATTCATTTAGCCCTCTCTATAGCATGCTTTATGGCACATAGCACTACAGCTGTTTGTTTAGACGTAAAAAAAACCTTACAAAGACATTTCTGTGCATAGCGCCTGATACAGAGACCAAATCTTTAATGCCTGCAAATTTTTTTTTTTTTTTATAGCAATAGCAGCAAGCGAAGCAGGACAACCACCACCATATTCTAACATGTGGACCCTTTATTGTCTAACTGATATGAATCAACAAAGTCGCCCATCACCGCCACCTGCACCTGGGCCTTTCCCCCAAGCAACCCTCTATTTATCTAATAAGGATCCACAGTTTCGGCAGCATCCACCGAAAGTTACTTCTCCAACTTATGTGGTGATGGACGACAGCAAGAAGACCAGTGCCCCACCTTTTATTTTAGTAGGCTCAAATGTTCAGGAAGTACAGGATTGGAAACCTCTTCCTGGACATGCTGTTGTTTCTCAGTCAGATGCCTCGAAGAGATTTGCTGCAGTACAAGTACCCATTGCTGTTCCTGCAGATCAGAAATTCCAGAAACATACCCCAAATCCCCAGAATGGTAGTCCTCCTACAAGTGGACAAGATGTCCCCAGACCACAAAGCCCAGTGTTTCTTTCCGTTGCTTTCCCAGTAGAAGATATAGCCAAAAAAGGTTCAGGATCTGGTGACAAACATACTCCTTTTGGAAGTTACGGTATTGCTGGAGAAATAACTGTGACTACTGCCCATGTTCGCAGAGCAGAAACTTAAAACTGGTAGGTAAATTTTCCTACCATAATATGTGGGCCTTAACACACTTGAGTTTTCAGCATTTTGATTTGTTGACCTGGAGACTGAGGTATTTTACAAAATTGAATTGAGATATGCAGTGAGTTGAGGTATGCTCTAATATGATGTGGTTATTGCCTGCAACTTCCTTCCCAATTACGAATAAATGCACAGCAGGTGCACTGCACCACAATGACTCACACAGTGGATTTGGTCCCTAATACACAAACCAATCAGCTCAATCACCTTTGAACACCTGGTTCTGTCTAGCCCTGTGGAAGACGTAAAAGGGGATGGATTAAAAGAAAAAAAAGAAAGAGACAAGACATAGTTTTATATGGGAACTTTAGAATCTACTTGTCATGTTTAAGGGGTGGGGAGGAACAGAGAGAAGGCATAAGAGCTGGAAACAATTAAAGAGCAAGGTAAGAGATAATATATGGAGCATCCAATCAATGCAGTAAGTTTATTCCCTGTTAGAGTGAATATTTAGAGTAGAATGGACAGGCTGGAAATACATCAAAGAGCTAAAACAACCACAGACGAGAGAGTTTTATCACTCACAGATCATTTTAAATTTTTTATTCAACCAGTACTTAATGCCTTGTACTGTGCCAGCCCCTCCCCCCTCCTCCATGTGTGTACAGTAGAGGGAGCAAACATGGACCGTACACCTTACTGGGAGAGAAGGACAAAAAAGTAAAGTACACTATGTGAAGTATTGTGAAGAAAACCAAGAAGGTAACTGAAGCAGGCCCTCCTTTATTAGACTGGGTGTTCAGGCCCGGATGTAAACTGACACCTGAGTAAGAGGAGGAGTCAGCCTTGCAAAGAACCCACAGATAGGAAGGAAAGAGCATGGGGGTTCAAGATATTGCAAGTAGGCCAAACTGAGACTGGCTAGGAGGAGCTGTGGAGAGTACATAAGATGGCGTTGGAGGCATGAAGAGGGGCCCATATAATTCAGGGCCTCTGTATTCCAAGGAAAGAGATTTGCATTAAAGTTCAATGGGAAGCCAGAAGAATGACAGATCCCACTGGCTGCCATGTGGAAAAGTAACAGAAGTCAGGAGGATGTCAAGAGAGGAAGCAGGGAGATGAGTTAGGAATATAATACAAATGTTATACCCAGACACTAATGAATGAGTTCAGTTACTAAAAACAATTTATGGGTCCTTCAAGCTGACTATCTGATGAACAAAAGCTAGATTTCATTCATAGGCTGGTTCAAGTACTACAGTTACCATATTTAAGGAGACAACTCTCAATTATCAAAATATCTTAGAGCTATGTCTACTACTTATTCATCCTCTTTGTAGACTTTTAGTGGAATTGTCAAAATGGCTGTTTTCAGCATGAACTGCTAGGATATTTTAGTACAAATGCACAGGTAACTGATTAGTTAAGAGCTTTGTAACAGCAGGAGGGTAGACCTTGCATTTCTGATCTTCCATTCATTTTACATGTTCGGATTCATGACTAAACAATTCACAATTTACCTTATTCCTAACAGATGCCAAAAAATGATGCTGTTTGAGTCGATGATCAAGGTGGAGTCTGCCATCAAGCGTAATATATCAATAAACTTCATGCAAGCATAAAACCTGGTATTCTTATTTTGTAATTTAAGAGGTATACAACCAAACACAAAAGGCCTTAAATCTTTTCAGACTTGTATCACAGTAGCATTTTCCAATTCGTACGTATACAGTGTAAAAAAACTTTAACCGTTCCTACTCTAGCAGATCTAGTCACAAGTTTTCTGGCCAGGTGCTGCCACTTGATCATTCTGTGTCTGGCATTCACACCAAGTGAACACAGCAGCACTTCACTATACTGCTGTACTACCCAGAGAATACTGAGTGCTAACGGCCTACTTAGCACTGGGCACCCTAGGTGGCTAGTTCTTTTTGGCCCTGGGGACTGCAGCACCATAAGGACGTCTTTGTAAGGACATTCTTAATAAATTTACGATAGCATTAAGTGGTAACACTAGTATATTTGAAAGTTTAAAAGAAACCACACTTTTTTTGAACATTCTAAAGCCTTTATTTAGCATCAGGTAGATTATTTCATTATAACACTTGTTAACTTCAAGACAGCAATTAAAATAACTTACTGGTAGCTACCTAAGGCCCTTTGCAGCAGTATCTCAGTCTGGGGTTGGGTGGATAAATACCGTAAGATTAATGTACCCCAATTAAAGGGGCAAAGCTACTGTACAGTAGGTCTCCATACATATTTTAAGTACACAGGTGCCTTGCAAACTTGAAATGCACAAGACCTCCTTTTATATAGTTACATACTTATAATACATGAGTGCAACTTAATTTCTTTGGTGGCATTTGCCACTGGAAGTTGAAGCATTTAAAAAAAGTTTGTCGTTATGTAATGACAGTGATTAAAATCGGTACTTCTAGGGTATTTTTATGAATTGTTAGATTTTATACATATCTTCAAACACCTTTTAATTCTAATGACACTGATTATAGAAAATTGTAAAAGTAAATTCAGAGCACTAAAATAAGCAAATGAAATACCTTTTCCAGCTTAATTCTTCAGGTTTTCTAATCAGCAATACCTATGCTGAATTCAGGCATTTTTTCTTTTTGATGGTGGGAAGGGGTAAAACTGAGAGGATTAGGATGAAAAGCCATCTTTTCAATGTAGTTTTTACAAAATGACCTAACCTTCTTATAGAACAATTCTAAACATTTCAAAGTTACATCTAAAACATAGAGGCATACAGCATAAAAATATTCAAAATAACTTCATTTGGGATTACTTTATAATTCCATAAAGCTAAAGTTACATTTAGGTATAAACCTTCAGTAAATATGGCAACAGCAACCATAAAAAGCATATTCAGCAATTTCTCTTACCTCTATATAAAATAGTATTCCAAATAAGTATGTTTGGATAGCAAAATTACCCATTTTTTTCTGAGACTTTCATCACCAGTATCACCTTATGCCCTACTTTTGTTGAGTAAAATGCAAGTTCTCTCATGAGTGGGTTTTTTCTTTTTTTTAAAGATGAGTAGAAACCAAGGGAAAAAATTAAAAAACATAGGTTTAAGACTTATTTGTAGATTAGCCAAACACCCTGACTTGTCTGCATTTTAATAAATGTCAGGCAAATTGAAGTAGTTTCTGTCCCAGTAGCTGCCAGAGTAAAGCCAGTCCTGCGCTCCGTTGTAGGGATTAGGACCTTGATGGAACCACCTGTTTAAAGAGAAAGGACAAGATTTACAGGGGAAACTGATCACAGGGTTCCTGCTGCATCATTAGCTTGTAGTGGTTCCCTAGTGCAGCAATTCATTCTGTGAGTTAGGATTTCCAAAGAGACTTTGAAGAAGTGGTAGTTTTTTTAGAGAGCAGGTATGCAGAATAATATTCCAACAGGTGTAATGATACCATGCAGAAAGTTTATGGATCTTCCAAAGCATTTAGCAAGAGTACTTAACAAAGTGGTATCTTCTGTCTAGAAGGGTTCTGAGAACCAATATATTTGTCTAATTGTTCATTCTCTAGCCCCATTCCTTATCTTCCACTAGAAGGTACTCTTTTGAGCAATTAGGAATGAGGAATTAGGATAAGGAAATTTTACAACATATCTACAGGGGCTGGTCCCGTGGCCGAGTGGTTAAGTTCACACGCTCCGCTGCAGGCGGCCCAGTGTTTCGTTGGTTCAAATCCTGGGCGCGGACTTGGCACTGCTCATCAAACCACACTGAGGCAGCGTCCCACATGCCTCAACTAGAAGGACCCACAACAAAGAATATACAACTATGTACCGGGGGGCTTTGGGGAGCAAAAGGAAAAAAATAAAAAATCTTTAAAAAAAAAACGTATCTACAGTAATATGTAAAGTGCCTGATTCAGAGTAAATGTTCCTCAAACTCTTAATGCTCTGTTTTGTAAATGAGGAGCTGAGTGTCAGAGAAGTTAAATAACTTGCCCAAGCTGGTAACTGATACCAAACTTGAGTTTGATTTTAAAGACCGTGATTTTTCAAATATACTTGCTACACATGAAATTAGTCCGGTCCGGATCTTCCTGGGTCTCAGTTTTCTCCATGCTAATAAGGATCTTAGGTTGCATCAAGTTTTTAACATCCTAACCTGTCTTTCTAATCCTAGAAAGGGCTGCCCTAATCCTATCCCCATTTCCCACAGGCCCAGCTTTCTATAAGTAATGGAAATGCAAAATTACTTGCTCAAAAGGTTCACTATCAAATTTGTGTAACTTTTTTGAATGATTGTTTCAGAGTAACATTGAGGAAAATAGCTTCATATCTCTTTGCCATTCTGTCCAAATAAATTGCTTCTGAAAATATTTAACAATTAGAGTGAGGTTAGTTTTCTTTGATAAGTCCCAAATATTCCTATTATCACTAAAGCAGCAATAAAAACCCTAAAAGAAAAAACATTTCAGATTGAGCTAATTCCTTGAAGGATTATACAGTAAATGCTCATTAGACCAAATTCTCTTGAATATTATTATATAAATTCTTTAGTTAGCTTTTGGGACTTTTCCCTAATTAGAAAATTTAAAAGTCTGCTTCAAATGATCAAGATATATGTCTATTTAGACTTTAGTAACCAAACTAGAAATATATTAAGGAACCATTATTTGATCAAAGTCGCAGAATTTTTGTCTCCTATGAAGCATATAGTTATACTCCTTTCTCAAAAGTCCAAGCAGTAAAAGCACTTTTATAGTCATGCTTAGCAAAGTCAAGCACTTAGAAAAGCAGGCAAATCAAAATCAAGGTAATAAAAAATAATTTAGAAAATGAACTGAGTGAAACCAGTATTAGCAGGAATGCCAGCTTTTAGTGTGGAGGAACTTGGGACAGATCATAATAAGTTTCTGGGTTTGATTTCTATGAGGGTTGGTTAGCTCAATCCAGCAGAAAAGTGTTCCTTCACAAACTGCCCCATCCCCCGCACTCAGACTGGAACAAGCTACTCAAAAGTCTATTCGCAGTCTGGAGAAGAACCAAACCAGCGAGGGTGTAATCTCATCACTACTGGAGAAGAGCTCAAAGCATACATTCTTTTGACAACGGGTCGGCAGGATACTTTTAAGATAGGTATATTCATATAAGAACTACTGATGCTGAGAGAGAGCTGTGGAAGAAAGCATGTGTAAGGCCCCAAACTGTAGTTCCCAAACGTAGCTTCCAGTTTTTATTTTCAGTCTATTACAGAGCTGTCTAGAAGCTCTTTGCTTTCTAAACGCAGACTTTATCTGACAGTAAAAATTCTTAGTGGACTTTCTGCTCACATTGTATACCTGAAAATGTGACCAGAAAATTAAAGGAGTTAATAATTAGAAATATAGTACAACTGGGGTTTTCTGCAAAAGAGACTAGAAATAATGATAAAATGTATCAAATCTTCAAAAGGGATCACACACAGTAAAGCACCATGGCTTTGTCTGAAGGATTAATGAAGGTGGAGGGTCTGATCACAGCCTGCAGCTTACTAGTTGTGCGCCCTTGACAAGTCCCCTCAGTGAAACACACCAGTGTTTGGTTTCCTCTGGTGCAACGAAGGGATTTCCAGACGAGTGGTTTTCAAATTGCATTCCACAGAGTTCTAGGAACTAGGGTGCGTGCAGGGTGGGAGGGTGAGGAGTGCCAAGGCCACGCCCCTCAGTCCTCATCCAACCAGAGCAGCTCTGTTCCCCTGCGCTCTATATTTGCAGATTCTTTATGTGTTTATTGGCAAAAAAGATTTTGCTAACAGAAAAAGTCCCCAAACCACAGGACCAGATGATATCTAAGGTTATTTCTAGTTCTAATAATTATCTAAGATGCAAAAGGACTACCAAATATGCAAAATTATGCCCATACTGGCTCTAAAGTTTATTTAATAACTTTCAATTATGGGACAATGTTTTCTGTTATGTGATACTAAATGTAGAAGAAGTTTTATTCTATTCCCATTTATAAGTGATTCTATTACTCAATAAAGTGACAACTAAGTAACTCCTGATTCTTAAAAAAAAACACAAAAAACCTTCAAAACTCAGAAGTTTTATTGCCCGCTTTCTATTTCTGAATGGAACCCAAGATGTTACCTTATATAAATCATATTTCCATTACATGTCAAATCTCCTGTGTTTGGAAGAGTAAAGGCATTGTTCAAATATCCTTAATACATGATACAAGTGGAAGCAATGGCTCTCAACTTATTTTCATGCCAAAAATCTGTAATTCTGGATTTCACCTCCCCTCTCACATATGGAAAGGGCAGGGTTTGGCCAGATAAGGAAGGTCTGCTTAATGGACACTTACCTGTGTGGGAATATTTTAATCTTAATTTCCAAATAGTCCTTTCTCTGTCACGCATGCAATTCTTTCAGAATACTTAGTAAATGGAAATAACTTTTCTCTCAGGCCTAGGGACAACTCTGCAGGGTTTCTGTTAGGCACTACTCTGCAGTTCCCCGTAGGTGATAGCCCTGCCTTGCCCACACACAGCAGCCTGCCTAAGGGCTCAGCCATGAGGCATGAAAAGCCACCCACCTCGTCTTCCAGTCCTCTTCCGACTTGGACCTGTTTTTGCGGGCTGCTCTCTGTTTTTCCTCAAGTCGTTTTTTTTCTTCACTAGCTTGATCTGAAATAAGAACATCAATAAAAAAGTTACTCTAAAAGTAGAGAATGCCCAGCACAGTACGAAACACAATAACTTTATAGAGAAGCACCATCCATATGCATTACCGGGGTCTTCATTTTATTAGAACACAGACTCCAGAGTCAAACACCACATTAACATTTTAACACATACCCAAGCTAGTAAGAGACAGAGCTGGCATTCGAAACTCAGTTGTCTGTTTCTACAGCCTATGCCCTTAACAACCTCTGCATTTACCAAAAGGAACCTGCTTATTTTTTTTCCTTAAAGATTGGCACCTGAGCTAACAATTGTTGCCAATCTTCTTTTTTTTCCTTTGTATTGCTTTTTCTCTCCAAATCCCCCCAGTACATAGTTGTATATTTTAGTTGTGGGTCCTTCTAGTTGTGGCATGTGGGACGCCTCCTCAACATGGCCTGATGAGCATTGCCATGTCTGTGCTCAGGATGTGAACCAGTGGAACCCTGGGCCACCGAAGCAGAGCACGCGAACTTAACCACTGGGCCACAGGGCCAGCCCAGGAACCTGCTTATTCTTTTTTTTTTTGAGGAAGATTAGCCCTGAGCTAACATCTGCTGCCAATCCTCTCTTTTTGCTGAGGAAGACTGGCCCTGAGCTAACATCCGTGCCCATCTTCCTCTACTTTATATGTGGGACGCCTGCCACAGCATGGCTTGCCAAGCAGTGCCATGTCTGCACCCGGGATCGGAACTGGCGAACCCCGGGCCACCAAAGCAGAACGTGCGAGCTTAACCACTGCACCACTGGGCAGGCCTTGGAACCTGCTTGCTCTTAACGCCAAAAATATTATGCTAAAATGCTTCAGTGAAAACTTGAGTGGAAAAACTGATGTGAAATGGAAAAAATAAGTGTGAAATTTTTCTAAATTCTTAGTGAGACCTCACAGAGTTCCTTCAGATTTCATTCATAAAAAATTCAAACAATTTTCCAAAATACTTGTTGCCTTGTCTCACTGATAATTCAAAGAGAGCATGAGAGAATGTGGCTAGAACAGTGTTTCTCAACCTTGGACTACTGATGTATAGGACCCAATGATTCTTGTAGGGGGACGTCCTATACATTGTAGGACATTTAGCCATATCCCAGGCCTCTACCCACTAGATGCCAGTAGCAGTTCCCCAAATGTGACAGACAAAGTCTCCAGACATGGCCACATGTCCCCTGGAGTAAAAAACTGCCCCCCTTTGGGGAACCACTGAATTAGAAGAAATTTAATACCACCAGATACAAATGTTACAATTAACCAAGGGGATGCCAAGCTCTTCTTTGAGGCTCACAAGGTGATACACAGATCCTGAAATACGTAGTGAAATAATTAGGCAGAATATAGTTTAAAGACGATAAAGATGCTAGTATTTTCTCACATTCCTCTCTGACATTTAAGACATGCCTCTGGTCATATGTAGTACACAGTCATGCGCCACATAACATTTTAATCAACAATGGACTGCATACATGATGGTGGTCCCAGAAGATTAGTACCAGAAAGCCTGGGTGTGTAGTAGGCTAGACCATCGAGTTGTGTAAGTGCACTGTATGATGTTCACACAACGATGAAACCGTCTAATGATTCACTTTGCAGAATATATCCCTGTCCTGAAGCGATGTGTGAGATTATCAGGGAGTATCACTGAAAACGATGAATATGAGCTAAAAAAGTCTACCTCAGATTTCCAAATTTAAAACAAAAGTTACTGAATTTAAATTGAATTTTAATTAAAAAATCTCTCAGAGACACTACGCTAACAATCACCAGGAATAAAACAAACCATCATCCCCAAAGACATTAATCTTCACCAGTAGCACCGTCAGATGCTAGTTACCTATTTCTCCATTTTCCATGGCTCTGATGTCAGGCCGTAACCTGCAGTCTGTCTTAGGAATCACACTCTCCATTTCCTTGTCTACTTCATTCAAAACCATTGCAAAGGTAGTAAAATTATACATCTAAAAAAAAGCAAAACATTCAAATTAATATATACCATGGCCTAACGCAAAATGAAAGCCCTGAAGGTAGAAGAGGTGTGATTTGACAATGAGCCCCCTCCTCTTTTCTGTGGTAAGGATGATCAACCTTTCTCAGACCACGTATCTAAATGTTTTCACTGAAGTCCGCACCACCTGTGGGTATCTCAAAGCAGGGCTCTTAATAAATATCCTCTATCATTGTCAGCTTTAAGTAGCACTATAAGGAAAATCAATATTCTTTCTCTTTTCCATATTAAAATCATTACTTGCTGGATCTGAGGAGCTTACACTGAATAGGTTGCATCATCATGTATTTAACGAGAGCCAGTTTTATCCCTAAGTACTTATTAAAGAAGGCCCGAAAAGTCCCATCCCAACGCATCTTCTCCAGCCAGACACCAGAAGGGATGGACAAAATGAATGAACTGGGTCTCAGGGTGAGTAGCCAGCAGAGGGATAACTGAGGAGCATTTTGATGACAACTTGCCCTCCTCTCTGTTCTGCGCTGCATGTGCCGGGGAAAGAGCACCATTAGAGCTGAATATGAACAGTGAGGCCACATTCCGCCAGCGCAGTCCCACCTGGGCAGAATTTGGAGGCCGTGGGGCTATTCGCCATAGGAGAACACTTCCAGGGATAACAAATACACTTTCAGAATCTGGCATTGGCATTTCATCCGACTCCTCAGAAGTGCTCATCTAGAAGAACCAACAGATGAACCAAATTAAAACATTCAAAAAGAATATACTTACAAATCACAAAATAACCACCATTTATTGCACACCAGAATGTAAACTGCATGAGGGCTGGGGCACCATGACATTTTCCTTCCTATATCCATACTTTTTGACACAGTGCTTTAATGTTTTTAAAGCTCTTTTTTTAAAGACAAAATAACTCATTTGAGTATTTCCTAGAATATTATGAGAACAAGCAAAGGTTAAATCCTTGGGCCAGTCAACTAAATTAATCAATGACACAAAACCAGTAGGGATCCTGAAAGAATTCAATAAAAATGGAATTTAAAAAGGTGTTAGGTTAAAAAAAACCCTAACATTTCCTTTGGCTAGCCCCCATAGGAAGAGCTATGCTAGGAGCTCTCCATGCATTTAGTCCTTACATAATAAACCTATGAGACTATATTATTACAGTTTTATATATAAAGAATTTAAGCCTTTGGAAGGTTAAGTGCTATTCCCAATGTCACACAGTTACCAAATCTAGAACTGCTGGGTGAGACACTTTGAATGAAGATAGTTTAAAAAACAGCAGCAAGGAGGTGACAAAATTGATGATGACAAATTTCCTACAGCATCTGAGTATGCTCAGGGAACACCAGAAATCTATGGTAGCTAGATGCATACCAGAAGGAGAGAGATGAGACAAGCAGTGAATGTGTGCAAATAATTTCTCTCTCCAAGGAGTAAAGCCACTTTTCTACAAAGATCGACTGGAGATTTATGGGATAGGAGGGATATTTTCTGGGATTTCTTTGCTTCCTCCTATCCCCCATAAAAGGAGGGTGGACAATGCATGTGTTGGTGAGGCTGTCTTTGCCAAATTGCCTACTATTAGCTGGAGGTGCTGCCAAAGAGTTTGTGGCAGGGCTCCCAGGATCCTGGAACATTTCCTTCTCCAGCCCCATCAGTCTCGTAACAGCTGCAGTGAACTGCCAGTGCACCCCCCAGAATGAACGAAAAGCAGGTGGGAAACATGGCATGTGTTCTTCACAGAATTGCACAGCGAGATGAAGGGAAATAGAAAGAAAAGAGCCAAAGCCACAGGAAAGCAGTTAGCTCTGGTCATTTAATAAAACACCTTTCATCTGAGGACCATGGGTAACTCAATTTACAAAGAAAGTCGCTCATAAATACACCTTCTGTTTCTGAGGAAGATTAGGGCTTCTTAAACTTTTGAATGTGTATGAATTGCCCGAAAAGCCCTAGAGACTGTGACTCAGTAGGTCTGAGGTGAAGCTGGGAGCCTGCAAGCTCTCAGATGATGCTCAGGTCACCAGCTCTTGGATGTGCTTTGAGCAGAAAGGACTGAATCAGTCTTTACTATGAGCAGACGCTATTCTGAGCCCAATGCATCTGCTAACTCATTTTTCAAGTAGCCACTATTATTAACCCCATTTTAGAAACGAAGGGACTGGGACAGAGAGAAGGTGCGCAATCTGCCTAAGACGGTACCACTCATAAACGGTGGCGATGGGATTCTAACCCAGTTTGTGCCGCCAGCTACCGGAAAGTAATCAGTCCTCAAATATTTCCTGTCCAAACAGGTGCAGTCTTTCTTTAGCTCTCAGCTCTTCTGCCTGGAGGAAAGGGCTAGGAGTCTGCTGAACATGAGAGCCTCCGGGCGCCCGTGCAGCAGGAAGCATGTACCTCACATGTGGGAAATTCCATCAGCACACTAGCTGTCCCACAAAGCAAAAGGTCAGTAAGAGAAGGACCGCAGTCCAGTAATGACTCCTTTAGCTGTGGCGGTCTTAACTTCAGTGATTTAGGGGTAAGGAAGAGGACAAGAAAACTGCTAATGAGCATGAAAATGCAGGTGACAATTTTGGATGAAATTTTAAATACTCAAATGATCTCAACTTCTAATGCAGTAAACAGAAAAGAGGAAAAAAAAATTTGTCTAAGATGACCTCCATCTTTCCAAAGCTATGTGAATTCAGAGTCCCATCTGTAACTGCACACGTTACAAAAGTGCCACACACCCATATTCTATATAAGATTATGTCAAACGTTAGCTACAAAGGCAGATTATCTGTTCATTAACAAACTTCAAGGGGAAAAATCACATGCATTAGACACAGGAAAAAAAGGTCAAACTGTGAGCCAATAACAGGCCACCTCCAAAATGACTGGTAGAAATTGAAGAGTCCAATGAGTCCTTAGATACCACCTTACAGGATGTTCACCTGTTTGCTGTTCTTCTTCTCTTCAGTATTTTTCTTATCATTTTTTTTGTAAGCATCAAAAGTGGCGGGATCAACACTATACAAACACTCAGTCCACTTCCCATAGAGGGCACAGAGCTTCTTTTTGCTGTCAAGAGAAACCGATGTTTAGCCAACAATTAAACCAGTGTTTTGCTGCAATCAAATATTATTATAAAGATCCTTAAAAATGAGATTCTTTAAAGAAATACATATTTCCTTGTAGAAGAAAGACTTTTTCAATTTATTAGAATGCTTGTTTCCTAGGTTCTGGCAGCAGATTTTAACAGTGACATTTCATTTCGTGAACAACATCTATGCCATTCAACATTTAAAATGGAAACTTTACCTTTTATCTTGAATGTAGCCTTCAACTTTGTGTAACTCCTTACCAAAAAGGCCGCATGGCTTAAAATTCAACACACATTTGTCTCCAGTCCTAGGAAGGAAACATTAGGGTCAGATTACCATCCAATACAGAAGAAGCGGTAGACAATAATGACTATGATAACCTTTTTAGCAGCAGCTGCTGTTTACTAATTTTCTAACACATGCCAGGCTCCCTACAGAAGTTATCATAATTCATCCTTAATGTGTACTGGACCCACCATAAAGAAAAGGTAAGCAAGGTTCATAAAGAATAAGTGACTTGCTGCTATGCAATGAATGTTTATGTCCCCCCAAATTCACATGTTGAAGCCCTAATCCCTAATATGATGGCATATGGAGGGAATATGGTCATGAGGGTGAAGCTCTCATGAATGGGATTAGTGCCTTTATAAGAAGAAACACAAGAAAGAGAATCTCTGACACGTGAGGGTATGAAAAAGGGGCCTTCTGCAAACCAGGAAGAGGGCCTTTACCAGACATCAAATGTGCCAGCACCCTGATCTTGCACTTCCCAGCCTCCAGAACCATGAGAAATGAATTTCTGCTGTTTAAACCACCCAGTTTATGGGATTCTGTTACAGCAGCCCAAGATGACTAAGACCCTTGCCTAACATCACAAAGCAGGATTTGAATCGAACTCTTTTTAGCTTTTATGTTCCTCTCGCCCCATCCCACCCCACTGTGTGAAGAATGCCAATGAAACAATATAAACAAAATGAGCTGAGGTTGGAATTAAGATTCACAGAGGCTGCAGAAGCTCAGAGTTCACCCAGTCTTTCCCAGTCAGAAACTTTAATGAACTCCATTCATTAAAGGGATGGGCTGCTACTTACTCAAGAGTTATACTGACTGGTTCTTAAATGATCATCAGGCCCCACTAGAGCTTTTTAAAAAATGAAGTCCATTAGAACTGTTCAATGACAATTGAAGGGATAGATAAGTACCCTAAAGTGTCTTACTTGTGGTTTATGATTTCCACATTGCCGTACTGCTCAATCCAAAGTTTTCCCACAATGATATTATGTACACAGCAGGTAGGATTTGTCCATGTGTATGCTTCATTGTGTCTAAAAAACAAAAATTAAAACCAAAACCCAGAAAAAAAGGTGAGAAGCGTTATTTTGTTTAAAAAGTGCACTTGTCTCAAATGCCATACTCAACAAACAGATCACACTGCTGGAGATAACTAAGCTCTAATTGGTGTAACTCAGTAAAACCAGTGTAACCTGACTACTCTTATTGTTTCTTAAAAGGATGCAAAAGCTTAAGAAAAGAACTCTCTACTTCCACCAAACTCCAAATAAACTATGTATATAATCATCTGAAGCATTCAAAAGTTAGGTGAAAACATACAAAAATAAAATAAATTAGAGGTAGAAAATAAAAATGAAGTTCTATTTAGCACTTTTCAGACAAAGTACCCTCCAGCTCATCAAAGGAAAAACCATTCAGGTCATTTCAATGTAGGAGCATAAAAGGATGAGCTTAGACTTTCATACACAGCTTTATGGGATCCCTTTCTTGAGCTCCCTACTGTCTGTGGTTTTCCCCACACTCTCAGGTACCAGAGGGGGTCTTTCCTCTGGCCTTCTAGCTAGCAAGGGGAGGTTTTAGCCTCTGCTCTGCCTTGCACTTCCCACAACTGAGTCTTCCTCGGGGGCAGAGAGGTGAGAGAAAAGAAAGAGGAAAAAAGTAACAGGGATTCTCCTCACACTATTTGGACCACAGGGACCTCTTTATCAAGTTCCTCTGTTGAGAGAAAGACATTTTCTGAGTTTCAGGTACTGGTGTGGCTGCTGCTGCCACCACCACTACAGGTATGTAGTTGTGGGTCCTAGAGCTCGCTCTGGGACAAGGTTAAGAGAGAAAAATAAATGGAACTTCCCCCACTTCCTACATCCTGCAGGGGTATCTTTCTAGGTCCTCTAACCAGAAAGACAGGGTTTCTCTTGGAACTTTTTCTGTCTGCCTCCACCGCCCAGTTCCGGGATTTGGGCTGCTCTGACTCTAACCCAGGAAACATGGGGGGATAACACCAGGAAACTCACTGCCATATTGGTCTTCAGATTTTAATTTCTCTCCCCAGTCTGCCTGAGATCATTTACTTTTCAAATTCCTGAGATTGTTGCTTTACGTCTTCTGTCCAGGGTTTTTAGTTGAAATCACTGGAAAAGATAGGCTAGGGTGTGCTTACTCTATCTTAACTGGAACTGGAACTGCCTTTGAATGTAAAACTAATCTTTTTCCTATTGCTCAAGAAGAGAACTTCTAATTTACCTAAGGTCTAAGATGTGCCACACAATTGTCATTTCAATATTTCTCAAAGTGATTCATTTTGAAAGATTAACAAAATATTAGCACCATGATATACAGAAAGCCTGTTTCATAAGAACTGTCATGGAGTGATTAACTCCATTCTATCTTAAAATAGAGCCAAATACCATAGTCAAACATCATTAAACTTTTTACACATACCCAGATTGATTAACAATGGTGATTGTCACGTTTCTCAAAGTCTTTTATATGGAGGTAGATAATTTACGCTTTATAAAAGCTGCTTCTTTTTCTCCAGCTTTTAACAACAAGGTCAGGTCTGTGTGAAGGCGTATACTTATGAGTAGGCATACGTGAAAAGAGTTTAATGGCTTGATTTCAACTTACTCAAGGAGCTCCAAGGTGATGGTTCCTTTGGGTTCTGCTTCTACACTCTTTCCCCAGAACTTCAGTTTGGGGTAGATTGAACCATGAAAGATGAAATCATTGTTTAATCCTTCAGCATGAAATGCACTAATGGGTGGATGATGGCTGACCTGCTCTGAGATGAGTCTGAAACCAAGGTCATCTCTTCAGATTAAAAAAAAAAAGTAACGTTATAATTAACTCTTATCATGGAATATGGACATAATTATCATTTTGGTCGACAAGCAATGTTAAAGTATTAAAGAAACAGGTTTGACAAAGTAAATAATTCTATGTTATCATCCTGATAAAAGAACAACTCAACATATGAGAAACTGTACAAACGTAACCCAAACTACTAAATCCAATGTTATTATAATTCTAGCTACTTGAACATTAAAATAAAGAACACCCACATGAATTTGGCTGATTTAAACAAACTGGTAATATTAGCCACATAAATTTAAAAATTATCATTCCATTTGTATTAAGATAGAGAATCTAGTGTGTCCACTTCCAAACATCTACAGAATAAATGAGATCAAAACTTGTACAGAGAAGAAGAGAAAGATTCAGAAAAAATAAAGCCACATGAATTCCCCAATTGTACGTAAACAAGAAGCAGGCTACAACAGGCAAAGAGAACTGCACTTGTAGATGCCTGCACTGCCTTTATGCCAACAGTATAAATTTATGCTAACACATTTCATACGCTTCTAAGTCCCAATAATGTCTTACAATCTACATAAGGAGAACAGGACAGTCATAAATCCCATATGATCAGGAATACTGAAATCCTCGTAATTACTTTTTATAATGGTACATTTTCTGTATGTTTCAATATTTTTGACATAGTCTCTAAAATAAGTATTATAGAAACAAACATCAAATAGATTAACTTGCTCCAGTTATAGAAAATTGTTAGTGGTGATGCTCAAAATATATATATATTTTTCTCTTCATTTTAAAGGCTATATAAATCATGCAAGTTCAACTAACGATCTGGAATATAGCGAAATATCTTACCGAACTAATTCGTAAGTCTCTCCTAGAAGGGGGTTGAAAGGCTTTCCAGTGCGTTCCCACTGAGAAGCAACCGCCGATACAGCGAATGCAGCTACACACTGTGGGACAAAGCATTAGAAGTTAAAAATAGCCTTGCTTGCTCCTCATTCTCTCAGGAACTGAAATTCTGCTGAAGACTCTAATTTACAAAATTATTTTGAGGACTGATTACTTTTTAAATAGGTCTATTAAATTATGACTTTGGATTTTTAATATGGCTCTAGCAACTTTATATGCAAATATGGATATTCAGAATGAAAATTACTCTGAGTCTCTTCCTCTAGTGTCATTCTCACCATGGTTTTTACAACATTCTAAAGAGTGCTACAAATTCTCTCAAGGACTTTAAAAAACCTCTCAAACACAAAATTACTTCTAATTCCTTTAAAATTTCTAAAACGTACAACATTTTTAGGGTGGGGAGAAGAGAAAAAACTAAAACTGGTATCAAGTCCAATGAGACTGGGAAAAGCTGATTTATATAAATGAAAAAAACAGGAAGATTCCCTTTAGAATGCTCTGGCTTTGTCTGAAGGAGAACAATGTATCTATTATACTCTGCCTGTATCTAGTCCATCCAAATACATCACATAAACATCTTCTATTCAAAAGAAAATGAAAAAGTGCAATTCCTTGTTTTTTGTTTTAACCTATGGCAGTGTTTGTATATTCAAATATACACACATAAGCATAAACATATTTATGTGTGTATGTGTGTGTTCATTTCTTTTTGGAAACACCCTGAGCAAGTCTGAAAGGAAAAAGGAAGGATTTTTCCCTCTAACACAATGCTGCTTTCTAAAATGAAGACTCAGAAACAGCTCAGCAATATCTAGGTTTGATTATGGCTCACCTCCTGCTTCTCTTGCCATTTCCGTTGGTCTTTCTACTATGGCAGAACTCTGACGAGAGGGTGGCAGGGGGAAGGAATGCAGAGGACACTCCAAACATACCACGTTTCAATAACATTTCCCAACCTCATATTAGACATAACACTAATTCTGTGTAGGTGTGTTTGGGGTGGGGGATGGGAGTGGTAGCAGAGAAGTCTCTAAGACTCAAACCTCTTTCAGGGCTTGCTTGACACATACCTGCATCCTTTCCACAGGATCAGAAAATGAACTGGCCTTGTGGATGAGGTATGTATGCTCCATATATTCAGTGAGTCGCTGTAGGAAGCTCAAAGGCTCATTAAATATAACTGGCATTGTGATCTTGGATAGTTCCTATTCAACGAGAAAATGGAAACTGTGATATCCAATATAGACAGCAAACGTATCTGCTGCTATGTGTACATAACTGGTTCCGGGAAAGGAAGTCACAGAAAGTAAGAACCCATGAAATTCAACTACTTTCGATTCAATTTCCCAAATCTTTCCATAGCACCTAACAATATGAAGTATTGTTCTAGGTCTTGAAGTAAATACCAAGGCTACCCAAATATCCTCCTTGGCTTCAAGCAGCTTACAATCTAGCGGTGAGCATGAGATGATGACTATTAATAAGTTTGCCTTAGACCAGAATTAGAAAACAGGATATAAAGGTGATGAGGACACAAAAAGCAAAAATCTTCACAGTGGGCTAAGGATCAATCACATATATCACTTTTGTGAATAATTTTCCAAAAGAAATTTCAGACTGTTTTTAACTGATAACATTGAGGTTTTCTGAGCATACCAATCTACTATAAATTGTGGACTAGGGTATTAGAAAGCTATTGTGTATTTCACAGAATAGGTTTTAAATTGTTTGCCAGAGTGACACAACCACAGTAGACTTCTAAAAATAATTTAATGATGGGGCAGGGGCCTCTGGCCTGAGTTGCAACCTTTTCACTCTGTCTACCACATGCTGTCAGCAAAGAAAAGCATGAGGCCCTTGAAAAATTTCATTAGGTAACAAACTTATATTGGTATTCTCTGGAATGTTCTGATCATCTTCCCAACTTTCTACCTACCATTATCTACCTTTCCCTTGGGAATCAGGTCTTTCATGAAGCCCACTGACTAAAGTCAATGGTCAGGTGAATGGTCTCAAGGTGCCATTAAGGTTGAATACCACCTATCTTAGCTCCAACTTTTTTCCCTAAACATCCAAATTCTTACCAATCTTCACAAGTAAAAATAATGTAATCTTCACAAAAGTACAACTGGTGTGCATTAAAAAAAATAAGCTCATTCATTACCATAAAATATTGCAGAACACAGACATAGAGCAGCTCAATCTAATTAAAAGAATGGTAGGTTTATTGCTGCCTCACTGAGGAGACAAGGGAGAATAGGAACTATAAAGAGATAAAGAAAAGAAGCCTCAACTACATATACCCGAACATCTCATTAAATCCAAAAATTCACTAATGGGGCCAAGTCAAGAAAATAGAACTACCAAAACTTGTCTTAAATGAGATGTCCCAGGCTCTCTTTCTTCTACCTAGAAGCATCTTCATTGGATATTTTTCTTTTTTAAAAAACTAATAGAGGAATATATAACTCTCAGTATAAAATTTAATAATACAGAAGTAAAAACATGAAAATGCTCCTCTCCCCAGAGGCAAAGCACCATCAGCATTTTGGGATACATTGCTGTGTATTTCTACCAAGTGTGTATACACATATATCTTATTGTTGTTGTTTCTTTTAAACACATGGGATCCACTCTATGTATTGACCCATGACTTGCTTTTTCCATTTTTACTCTTCTCTGGTGGTCTTACGCACATATAAGGTACACCAATGAGTCTGTCAAGTTCTTTGTAATCACTGGATGGTGTAATGGTAAGACCACAGAACCGGACTGCATTCCACTGCTGGCTTTCTCATTTGCTAGCTGTGTGACTATGGCCAAGTTAAACTCTGCCAGTTTCCTCATCAATAACACGGCACTACAGTAGTATCTACCACAAGGCATCGTTATAAGACTAATATTTGCAAAACACTTAGACCAGTTCTGGGCATATTAGTAAATGCTATAAGTGTTTGTTAAATTAAAAAAAAAGTCTATATATAGATATACCACGCACTATTTAATCATATATCTTTTAAAACATGGATAAATATGGCTTTAAAGTAGATTTCTCTAAGTGGAATTCCTGAGTCAAAGGTACAGTCATTTAAAATTTTTATAGCTGTTACCAAGCTAAATGTCTTCCAAAAAGGCTTTACCAATTTGTATTCCCACCAATACTGCATGAGAGTCAGATCTTTTAACATCAAACGGAGCGGCACTCCTTCCAATCTTCATTTAGATGTGTACACTCTTTCCTTACATAAATATTTAATTGAAGAATACTCTAAAATTATAATGGTGGTGGGTAAATCACTTATAACTCTCGCATGAAACTAAAAAACAAAAGTATTCAAAATGACTGTAACAACAATACTTTCTTAACAGATATACAATGAAAAAAGATGTAAATTGTGACATCAAAAACATAAAATGGGGGGGAGTATAAAAACACAGAGCTTCTGTATGCATTTAAAGTTAAGCTGTTATCAGCTTAAAATACACTGTTCTAAATAGAAGATGTTTTAAGTCTTATAAAACAAAAGCAAAAACCTACAGTAGATACATAAAGAGAAAGGTATCAAGCACACTACTACAGAAAATCATAAATCACAAAGGAGCGTGGACATGGCACCACTCATCAAGCCATGCTGAGGTAGCATCCCACATGCCACAACTAGAAGGACCCACAACTAAAAAATACACAACTATGTACTGGGGGGCTTTGGGGAGAAAAAGAAAAAAATAAAATCTTTAAAAAAAAAAAGAAGACTGAAACCATATCAAGCATCTTTTCCAACCAAAATGATATGAAATTAGAATAAATTATAATAAAACTGGAAAATTCACAATACATGGAGATTAAACAACATGCTACTGAACAACCAACAGGTAAAAGAAGAAATCAAAATAACAATCAAAAACTATCGTGAGACAAGAGAAAATGGAAATATACCAAAACTTATGGGATGCAGCAAAAGCAGTTCCAAGAGGACGTTCACAGCAATAAATACCTACATTAAGAAACAAGAAAGATCTCAAATAAACAGCCTAAGTTTACACCTCAACAAAATAGAAGAACAAACTAAACCCAAAATTAGTAGAAGGAAGGAAATAACAAAGCTCAGAGTAGAAATAAATGAAATAGAGACTAAAAAGACAACAGAAAAGATCAATGAAACTAAGCGCTGGTTTTCTGAAAAGATAAACACATCAGAGAAACCTTCAGCTAGACTCACCAAGGAAAAAAGAGCAAGATGGCTCAAATAAATAAAATTATAAACGAAAGAGGAAGCTTTACAACTGAGACCACATGAGTACAAAGGATCATAAGAGACTACTATGAATAATTACATGCCAACAAATTGGACAACCTAGAAGAAACAGATAAATTCCTAGAAATATACAACCTACCAAGACTGGATCATGAAGAAGTAGAAAGTGTGAATGGACCAGTTACTAGTAAGGAAATTGAAGCAGTAGTAAAAAATCTCCCAACAAACAAAAGTCCAAGATCAGATGACTTCACTGGTGAACTCTGCCAGACATTTAAAGAACAATTAATACCTATCTTCCTCAAAATCTTCCAAAAAACAGAAAAGGAAGGAACACTTCCAAATTTATTTTACTAGGCCAGCATTACCCTAATACCAAAATCAGACAAGGATACCACAAGAAAAGAAAATTATAGGCCAATATCCCTGATGAACATAGTTGTAAAAATCCTCAACAAAATACTGGCAAACCAATTCAACAGTACATTAAAAGGATCATAAATCATGATCAAGCGGGATTTATTCCAGGGATGCAAGGATGGTTCAACACTCACAAATCAATCAATGTGATACACCACATTAACAAATGAAGGATAAAAAATCGTAAGATCATCTCAATAGATGCAGAAAAAGCACTGGACAAAATTTAACATCTTTTCAAGATAAAAACTCTCAACAAACTGCATATAGAGGGAATGTACCTCAACATAATAAAAGCCAAATATGACAAGCCCACAGCTAACATACTCAATGGTGAAAAGTTGAAAGCAACTCCTCTAAGATCCAGAACACGACAATCCCCACTCTCACCAATTTTATTCAACATAGTATGGAAGTTCTTGCCTAGTTAGTTAGGCAAGAAAAATAAATAAAAGGCATCCAAATCAGAAAGAAAGAAGTATAATTGTTTCTATTTGCAGATGACATGATATTTTATGTATATATATATATATATATATATATATATATATATAGAAAACTCTAAAGACTAAACCAAAACACTGTTTGAACTAAATTCAGTAAAGTTGCAGGATACAAAAATCAATATATAAAAATCAGTTGTGGGGCCAGCCCTGTGGCCAAGTGGTTAAGTTCACATGCTCCACTGCAGCAGCCCAGGGTTTCACTGGTTTGGATCCTGGGTGCAGACATGGCACGACTCATCAAGCCAGGCTGAGGCAGCATCCCACATGCCACAACTAGAAGGATCCACAACTAAAAAATATACAACTATGTACGGGGGGGCTTTGGGGAGAAAACGGAAAAATAAAATCTTAAAAAAAAAAATCAGTTGCATTTCTATACACCAACAACAAACTCAGAAAGAGAAATTAAGAAAACAATCCTATTTACAATAGCATCAACAAGAATAAAATACTTATGGCTAAATTTAACCAAGGAGGTGAAAGATCTAAACACTGAAAACTATGAGATATTAGTGAAAGAAATTGCAAAAGACAGAAATATATGGAAAGATATTCTGTGCTCATGAATTGGAAAAATTAACATTATTAAAATGTCCGTACTATCCAAAGCAATCTACAGATTCAATGCAATCCCTATCAAAATATCAATGGCATTTTTGACTAGAAAAAACACTCCTAAAATTTGTACGGAACCACAAAAGAGTACAAGTAACTAAGTAATCTGGAGAAAAAAGAACAAAGTTGTAGGCGTCATGCTCCCTGATTTCATACTATATTACAACGCTACAGCAGTTAAAACACTATAGTATTGGCATAAGAAGACACATAGATGAATGAAATACAATAGAGAGCACAGAAAGAAACCTGTGGATAAATGGTCAATAGATTTTTCTGCATGTATGAGGCAGATTTGCCCTGAGCTAATACCTGTGCCAATCTTCCTCTATTTTGTATGTGGGTCACTACCACAGCACAGCTGCCAAGAAGCAATGTAGGTCCATACTCAGGAACTGAACTTGGGCCACCAAAGTGGAGTGCACTGAACTTCACCACTAGGCCATGGGGCTGGCCCAATCAATTGATTTTTGACAAAGGAACAAATAATATACAATGGGGAAAAGATAGTCTCTTCAATAAATAGTGCTAGGAAAACTGGACAGCCATATGCAAAAGAACGAAACTGGACCCCTACCTTATAGCATACACAAAAATCAACTCAAAGTGGATTTAAAGACTTTAATGTAAGAATTGAAACTATAAAACTACTAGAAGAAAACACAGTGGGTAAGATGCTTGACATTGGTCTTGCTGATGATTTTTTAGATTTGAGATCAAAAGCAAAGGCAATAAAAGCAAAAGTAAACAAGTGAGACTACATCAAACAAAAAGCTTCTGCACAGCAAAGGAAACCATCAACAAAGTGAAACAATATTTGCAAATCATATATTTGATAAAAGGTTAATATTCAAAAAAATAAAGAACTCACACAACTCGACAGCAGAAAAACAAACAATCTGATTAAAAAATGGGGAGAGGAACTGAATAGACATTTTCCCAAAGACAATATATATAGAGGTACATGAAAAGGTGCTCAACATCACTAATTATCAGGGAAATGCAAATCAAAACCACAATGAGGTATCACCTCACACCTGTTAGGATAGCTTTTCTCAAAAAGACAAGAGATAAATGCTGGCAAGGATGTGGAGAAAAGGGAACCCTTGTGCACTATTAGTGGGAATTGGTACAGCCACTATGGAAAACAGTATAGACGTTTCTCAAGAAATTAAAAATACAACTACCAAATGATCCAGTAACCCCAGTTTCAGGTATATCCAAAGGAAATGAAACCGTTACCTCAAGAGATACTTGTACTCTCCTGTTCACTGCAGTATTTTTCACAATAGCCAAGGTACGGAAACAACTTAAGTGTCCATCAATGGAGGGATGGATCAAGAAAATGTCATATATACATATATACACACATACATACAGTGGAATATTATTTGGTCTTAAAAAAAAAGCAAATCCTGCCACTTGTGACAATATGAATGAAAGTGGAGGGCATTATGCTAAGCGAAACAAGCTTAGGAAGACAAATACTTCATGGTATCACTTATATGTGGAGCCTTAAAAAATAGTCAAACTCATAGAAACAGAGTAGAAAGGTGGTTGCCAGGGGCTGAGGGGTGGGGAAAACAGGGAGAGTTTGGTAAAATGGTACAAACTTTCAGTTGTGAGATGAATAAGGTCTGGGGATCTAATGTATAATCTGGTGACTACAGTTGACAACGCTGTATTGTATAGCTGAAATTTGTTGAGAGTAGAACTTAAATGTTCTCACCAAAAAGAAAAAAAAATATGTGAAGTGATGGATATGTTAATTAACTTGATCAGGGGAATCCCTTCACCATGTATACATATCTCCAATCATTTTGGTGTATACTTTAAATATCTTATAATTTTGTCAATTATACCTCGAAAGAAAAAACCCAAACAAAACAACCAAGCAATCTTGTGGTATGGAATATGCATGTAGAGATAAAACTATTTCAGAGTGTTTTTTAAAAAAAATTTGACTGAGCAGCTGGTAGGTGCCAGGCACTGTCTTAGGCACTGGATTAAAAACCTTGTTACAGGCGCTCCTGACCTGGAATGCCTTGCTCTCTTAACTCTTGTACTTCCTACCCTTAATTCAAGGCCCAGTTCAAGTCTCTCCTCCTCAACTATTCTAGCACTCACTGATTTCTCACCTCTTCCAACTCTTGGAGTACCAGAAGCTCCTGCTCACCAGTTAGCGTTTCATCATGTATTAGATGATATTACCTGCTGTTATGTCATGGGTGCTAACCAGCTTATCTTGCTAACCATACAGTAATATAATTCCCAGAGGGAGGGATAATACTTCGTACTCCACCTGTATCCTCATCACCTCAGGGAAGAAGAGCACATTGCAGGTGGCCCCTGCCCCACAGGCTCCTATATATTCCCACTGCCCCCTGAGTTTCTTCCTCTTTGGAAATTTATCACAACCTACTGCATTTTCCCACCTCCTTCACTGGAATACAAGCTCCTTGAAGTCAAAACCGTCTTGTTTAATGACGTGCAACAGTTCACATGGCGAAATGTCAAGTAAAACAGTAGGCTACAAAGCGACATGTTAAAAAATACTCTAATTTTGTAAAATATCTTTTATAGACAGGGAAACAAATATTGGAAGGTTACAGCACTAAAAGGTTAACAGTTGTTTTCTCTAGGAGTTGGTACTATAGGTAATCTTAATTGTCTTCCTTATTCCAAATTTCCTAAAACAAACATACATTGCTCTTCTAATCAGTAGTAAAACAAGAGATATTATGTCAAATCCTAACACTTTCAGCCTGGCAAAAGAAAAGAATGGGGAAACTAATAACCTTGCACCACAGAAAATGGACCACCTTATAACATATACTTTGCTTTTTCTCTTGTACATTTTATGATTAGCATAACGTAAGTGTGTAACTGGCATGACGGAAAAAGCGGAACAAAAAAATATGCTCAGATTCGTCCAGTCCTAAGTTCTAGGTAGAGTAAAGAGTTGTGGTTAAAACAATGAGTTCTGAACACAAAGTGGAATGGTGGTTGCCAGGGGCTGGGGAGGGGGGATGGGGGGGATAGTGCTTAACGACTACAGAGTGTCGGTTCCGCAAGATGAAAAGAGTTCTGAGGGTGGATGGTGGTGATGGCAGCTCAACAATGAAAATGTACTCAGCCATGAACTGTACACTTAAAGATGGTTAAGATGGTAAACTTTATGTCATGTGTATTTTACCACAATTTTTTAAAAAGGAAAAAATAATAATGGGCTCTGAGATCAAAAACCAGTTGCCACCCATTGCTTGTGTCGCCATGAGTTCCTCACCTCTCCCCAAAGTAGGGATTTCATTACGAACCTCACAGGGCTTGTAAAGATTAGATTAATTAATTCATAGAAAATACTTACAATGGTGCCAGGCATATGCTAAGCAAGCAATAAGTGTAGCTATTATCATTATTACTAATAATACATCCCAGAGCTCCAGGTCCTCCAAGGTTGCATAGAGTGAGGAGGCTTCAGAGGCTGGGATACTTCACCCTGTCACCTGGGCAGCCAAGCTGTAGAAAAGCTACTTAGATGGCAGCATGGCTTATGAGTCCTGGCCTTAAAAGGTGAGGGAGTGAGGGAAGAAGCACCTGCTCCCCCTCACGCCCCAGCCAGGAGGGATCACTGTAGTCCCTGCTGCTCAGGTTCTCACTGCTGGCTGGATGTCCTATCCAATCCCCAAGACGACAGGGTGGTGACACGAGCCCTATCCCTTGACTAGTATGTGACACAAACTATGCCGTTTCCAGCTCAGCTCTCTTCCTGTTTTCTACATTTTACTCTGTTGTGCACAACAGCAGGATGAGATTTACTTTAAAGGAATTTAAAGGATTTACTCATTAAAGGAATAAAGAATTTTACCTCTAAGTTTGATTCTGGATTTTTTTTTCCTGAAAAATACTAGAAGGACTATAAAACATTCACTATGGGAATAAGAGAGGTGCTGGGGGTGACAGAGCATTTTAGCTCTGCCCTAATTATGGTGGATCAGATAGGATCCTGGCCTAGGGACTTAATTTTTCATCTCTAAAGCAATGCTGTGTATGTTGGCATTTCTTCACATATATCTCTTTGGGAAAATATACAGGCAAGACGGGACAGTCAAGTGTCTACTAGCCATTGGTTGCTCAACACCACTTAGCTAGACTTTATATGAGTTAGCAACTCAATGAAAAAAAGGGTGGTGAAAAAAACTCCAGAGACCAAGGCACGAAGGACATGGTCTTACCATCAATTCAATGGGTACATTATTTTTTACTCACTTCAAAAGCTCCTAAAATTCTAAAAGGTTCTTTAAATCCAATTTTGTAATCTAGAATAATTTAAATATCTTCCTATTTCTTTTAGTAACTCAGAATGTAAGCATTTAAGGAAATGAAATGGCACACATCTGGGCCACATAACAGGGAGGGAGTGGAAGGGGAAAAAAGACCTGAGAGAATATATACACATAATTCCAGACTGCCGTAAAAAAGCTATTTTAAAATAAAGCAACGGACCTGCAACTTTATTGCCTCTATTAGTCTGTATTACTTTTAAATAATCTTACAATTATTTTAACTGTTAAAATCTACATATCTTCCCTGTATATGTAATGAAAAACTCAGTGACGCAAACTATATTCATTCCCTCTTGGAAATTCACAGAGACACTATTTTTACCTCCAATAAAATGAAGTTTGGTATTGGATTCTCCAGATATTGTATACAACTAATTAGCTCTGGGTATATTCCAATAATAGGAAAAGCAACAACGCACAATATGAAGGTCAAGTTTCAGGAAGAAACATTAGCTCGAATACTTTTATCACTGAGAGCTTCAGTCAGCTTGAAAAATTAAATATTTATGCCAGGCAATTCTATCTTGTGACCCAGCTAAAAGCAAAGTTTAAATTTATCCATGCAAATTAATAGCAACCGATGATGAAACTGAAGAAACTCTTAATTGCAATTGCTCATCAGCTGACAAACTGAGAAGAAAAAAAGAGGGAAGGTTGCTTCGTCATTTGAGCACTATATAAACAACCCGAAGAGAAGGCCAATTGGATCCCAACTGAAATGGAAAATATTTTATATATGTAATGTCTAGCATCATAACACCCAAATTTGCAAATATTTAAGACCTGGGTTACAGAGAGAAACTCAACTTAGGTCTTAGGCTAAGTCTGTCTGCTCGTTTGCCCAGGCAGCCAGCCTTTGGGTACGGTCCTCACCTACGACTCAAGCACTAAGTGAGCCTCTAGGCTCTTCACTGATAGTCAAGTGTCAGCAGCAGTCTTGGCTCTGTTCCTTGGATGTGCCTTCTGCAAGATGACATTGGCACTGGATCCTTCCTCCACAACACCTCTCCCACAGCCACCAAGGATGTAAAAATTCACCCTTCTTATGTTCAAGGGCCTCGGGGGTCAACGGTCTTTCCCATCTTGTGCTACTCAGTCCCCTCCCTCTCCACAAGATGTGTACCATCTATGAGTTTAGCATTGCATGAGAGGTTCTTGTATCTGAATACCATTGACTACGCCCAAAACAGTCACACTAAGACCTTACAAGACAGTCTTCCTGGGACCACTCTGAACAAGAAGTTTGAAAAAAGCCTGCTGCCCCCACACCTTTTGCTGAGTTCACAGTTGGTTATGTCACTGTTCCTCAGCAATCAGAGACCAGCCCAGGGGAAACACAACGGCGGAATGAGGAGAGGATACATACCCAGAAATGAAGGAACTATGGAGCAGGAAAGAGGTATGTGTTTGTGCGTGAACTGAACCACACTCTGCGCACCTTGGTGCAACCAGTGGTAGTCAAGAAAGTCAAGAAAAGCTATGAGGTAAAAGATAAACAGAAAGATATTCTTTTCCTATTCTTTCTGTCTAGTAGCTGAATATTTTCAGAGTTCAGAGGCAGTTTGAGCCCTCTTGCTAGAGGCATTTAACCAAAGGTTGGACATCAGCTAGATGGGAATGTGGAAGGACAACTGAAGCAACGGCTGGAAGCTTGGACTGGATCATAGTTTTCACATTGTATTCATTCAAGGTACATGAAGGGACCTGAAGACTGTCCAGCTGGTAAGTGGGCAGGGATGCTTTAAGGGAATCGATTTCCAGATGCTCAACCTCCATATGCATTCTTACCTAAAAACTGAGAGGCCAAAGAATGTATTTGCATTGGATGTACTACTGTTCCTCTTTTCCCACTTTTCCTTTTACAACTGCACTTCTGCTACTTAAAAAAAAAAAAAAAAAAAAAAGGACATATCTCACATCATCCTGAAACACAGGACAGTATTCCTGCCCTGAAGTATAAAAATCTTCAGGCCATCAAATGAAAGCTGGCTTAGAAATACAGTATTGGTATCAATGAAGCCTCTTTTAATCAAGCACTACTAATCTACATGAGAGTTCCAGGACTTTCCATTCTTCAGATAAGGGAAAGACTTGACATTAAAAATGAGGTCTTCCAGCCGTTTCTCTCCATGTTAGAATGTTCTAATTTCAAGATGATGGTAGAGATGCTAAATTTTGTTTAATTACTTTGCTTCTTCTGTCCCCTGTCTCTCAAGTCAGAATTTCAGAGATTTGACAAAGCTCCAAATCTTATCTAGATCTATATCTATCTTACATTTAGAGTTCAAGAATGGGACAGTCGTCACAGTGACATATACTAATATGCTCATCTAAATCCAAAAACAGCACCACACTCCTGTCAGTTGACCTGGGAGGCACCTGGCTGTGGTTGGGCCCTATGGCTATGTGGCAGGCATTCTGCATCAAATGAAGGAGTTAAATCTCTGGTTGTGAGGGAAAAATTTTAAGGCTCATGGTAAAATAAAAGCACTTCATCAAAAAAATTATATTGGCAAAGGTTTGTTTCAGTGAAAAATAGTTCAAACCCCTTCCCAATATTACAAGGCATATGTGTGTGTGAGAGGAAATAGTTACATGAATCAAGAGTTGAGAGCCCTGATAAAGCTTCTCCAGTACATTTCCCAGAGACTGAGACATCTGTGATTCCAATGGAAGGTAACAAGACATTTTGCAAGTTAAGTTTTGCAAATTTTTGTTTTCAATAACCTTGAAGGAGGTCCTAATCGAATTGTCAGCTTATGGACCATAAAAAATTATTTTTGATAATACAGTTATGTGTCACTTAACAATGGAGATAAGTTTGGAGAAATGTGTCAATAGATGATTTCGTTGCTGTGTGAACATCAGAGTGTACTTACACAAACCTTGATGGTGTAGCCTAGTGTGTCTAGGCTATATGGTACTAATCCTATGAGACCACCGTTGAATACGCAGTCCACTGCTAACCAAAATGTGGCACGTGACTGTGTATTACTATCTGATTTTTGGCATATAGTTGGGAAGGGCTCACGGAACTGAATGATATTGCTAGATATTAAAAAACACAAAACTCCTACTCCCATCTGTCTATTAATGTGAGCAAGGTTTCTTAATCTTCAAATCTATTAAAAAATAAGCATATAATTGTTACTGAAAATCCTGCCTCATTCTAGCAAGAGGGTGACATTCATTCTCAGATATCTACACTCAATTGAAAAAAATCCATTTCACTAATAAGATTTTACCTTTTATGTTAATATTTTCACAAATTTTGTAATGTCTGTTATTTTTATCACTCATATACTAATATTTGTAAGAATAACTTGATGGAAAGAAACTTTTGGAAGTAAAGTCTTATGGTCATAGGATATAAACTTTAATTTTTATAGGTATGTTTTGTGATAGCAAAGTATGGTAGAGGAACCAATAAGAGACCTTAAAGATTAAAAAAAATAAGTTAGGATAACATTCTATAGAAAATATGAAATAAAAATGTGAGTTAAAGGAGCAAATGGAACTATAAACTTTTTGACTCTTAACAGCTTGCTCTCATATTTAACAGAACAATGGTGGCATTCAAATCTCTACGGTATTTGGTTCTACTGCATATCTTTAAAAGAATGACATGACATTTTCACTTAAAAAAGTCAGTATTTATAACATATAAGACCTTTTTCATCTCTTATAATAACCCAACACTAATATTCTATGACCCCAAGATACTGAGCAAACAGAGGGCCCGCATTTGATGGCCCCAGTTGCAAATGCCTACTCAAATTTTGTGCCTAGGTGTCTTGCTTTTCTCACCCTGGTGCTGGCCCTGGTTTCCAAAGTCATTAAGTAGGAATACCCATGACCTAACCTCTGGGTGAGTCCTGCTGAGAGACCTTAAAGGCATGGGAGAGAAGAGGGGGAAGAAAACAGGGGACAATGGGATTACGGGATTAGATTCCTTCAACAAAAGCTCAATGGGGGTAAGGAAATAAGGAGCAAAGGAACCAGTATCACTATTAATTCTGAACTGGGAATTTGTCTGGTAAAAGCTTCAATCACAAAGAGACTTAGGATTGAATTCCAGTCATGTAAAGTATTCATTTCATGTAGTACAATCCAACATTTTGGTAACATAATCCTGTCCAAAACAGATCAGGAGAAACAAAGGAAGGGTGTCATTAGTTTTGGAAATCTAAGTCTCTATATTCTTTTCAGAAAAAAGCAAAGCAAAATGTGTATTTATGAGGAAGTGGAGGATGGGGGGCAAAGTGAGCCTGGCTGGAGAAGGTGCTCCAGGGCGCCATGGTCCAGACTGACAAATGCCTAAAGAATATACTTTGACTTTCCTTCCTGATTAAGGCAAAATTACACCTAGACCATACCTGGCAGATAAGCAACTATCATGAGTTCTTAAAAGCCACATATTTTGAATAATGATATTGCACCATAAAGCTATATCATCATATCATAAATGAAGGGCATAATAACAGAAGTCACATTAAAGCCATATCAAATGGTATAAAGAGTGGTTCAAAAACTGTCAGGAAAACCTATAGAAAACTTTTCCTGATTTCTGATTCTCAAGTTTCCATAAACACTGTTGTGTATCACTTTTATGCCAACATTATGATTCCATTCTAAAGGATACGCAGTGAAACACCTATCAGCTTAATGTTATATTATAAATTTGACAGTTAATTTACCATTCCAATACATTTTCTGAGGATGCTCCAGATACTGAAGTCATTTCTGGAAAACATGGGGGAGGGCAAGCTTGTTCTGGAAAAAGAAAAGAAAAATAAAGATTTAATTTTAATGCCCTTGATGCTGGGAAGGAAAAGTTACTGTCATTAATTAAGAGCAACAGGTACATGAAAAGATGCTCAACATCACTAGTCATCAGGGAAATGCAAATTAAAACCACAGTGAGATATCACCTCATGCTTATCAGAATGGTCATCATAAAAAGACAACAGAAAACAAGCGTTGGCATGGATGTGGAGAAAAGGGAATCCTTGTGCACTGCTGGTGGGATTATAAATTGACATAGCCACTATGGAAAATCGTATGGAGGTTCCTCAAAAAATTAAAAATAGAACTACCATATGATCCAGTAATTCCACTTATGGGAATATATCTACAGGAAACGAAAACACTAACTTGAAAAGATATCTGCACCCCCACGTTCACAGCAGCATTATTTATAATAGCCAAGACATGAAAACAATGTAAGTGTCCACTGATGGGTAAATGGATAAAGAAGTTGTGGTGTAACAGCCAACACCACAGAAATACAAAGGATCATAAAAGATTACTACAAACAATTATATGTCAACAAACTGGACCTAGAAGAAATAGATAAATTCCTAGAAACATACAATCTTCCAAGACTGAACCAAGAAGAAACAGAAAATCTGAAAAGACTGATTACTAGTAATGAAATTGAATCAATAATCAAAAAAACTTCCAACAAACAAAAGTCCAGGACATCTTCACAGATGAATTCAACCAAACATTTAAAGAAGAGTTAATACTTATCTTTCTCAAACTATTCTAAAAAATCGAACAGGAAGAAATGCTTCCAAACTCATTCTATAAGGCCAGCACTACCCTGATACCAAAATCAGACAAAGAGATTAAAAAAAGAAAATTACAGGCCAATATCCCAGATGAACACAGATGTAAATGTCCTCAACAAAAATAATTACAAAATCAAATTCAACAATATGTGAAAAGGATCACACACCATGATCAACTGGGATTTATCCCAGGGATGCAAGGATGGTTCAATACCTGCAAATCAATCAACATGATACACCACATTAACAAAACGAAAAATAAAAATCATATGATCACCTCAATAGATGCAGAAAAAGCATCTGAAAAAATTCAACACCTATTTATGATAAAAACTCTAAACAAAGTAGGCTAGAAGGAAGATACCTCAACAGAACAAAGGCTATACATGACAAATCCACAACTAACATCATACTCAATGGTGAAAAGCTGAAAGCATTTCCTCTAAGATCAGAAACAACACAAAGATGCCAACTCTTGCCACGTTTATTGAATATAGTATTGGAACTCCTAGCCACAACAATCAGATAAGATTGTTACCTTGGGATGAAAATACATCCCAATTGGAATGAAGGAAGTAAAACTGTGATTATTTGCAGATGACATGATACCATATAAAGAAAATCCTAAAGACTCCACCAAAAAAATATTAGAACTAATAAATGAATTCAGTAAAGTTGCAGAATACAAAATCAATATACAGAAATCTACCGTGTTTCTATACATCTGAATAACAAACAATCTGAAAGAGAAATTTAAAAAACAATCCCATTTACAATTGCACCAAAAAGAATAAAATGCCTAGAAATAAATTTAACCAAGGAAGTGAAAGACCTGTACTCTGAAAACTATAAGACATTGATGAAAGAAACTGAAGATGACACAAATAAACGGAAAGACATACTGTGCTAAAACACCAGAAGAATTAATATTGTTAAAATGTCCATACTGGACCTTGAGGGTATTATGTTAAATGAAATAAGCAGACAGAGAAAGACAAACACCATATGATTTCACTCACATGTGGAAGATAAACAAATATATGGACAAAGAGAACAGATTAGTGGTTACCAAAGGGGAAGGGGGTTGGGAGGTGGGCATAAGGAGTAAAGGGGCACACATATATAGTGACTGACAAATAATAATGTACAACTGAAATTTCACAATGTTATAAACTATTATGACCTCAATAAATTTTTTTAAATGTCCATACTAACAGATTCAAAGCAATCCCTATCAAAATACATTGGCATTTTGCATCAATGGCATTTTTCACAGAACTAGAGCAAATAATCCTAAAATTTGCATGGAAGACCCCCAATAGTCAAAGCAATCTTGAGAAAGAACAAAGCTGGAGGTATCATGCTCCCTGATTTCAGACTATACCACAAAGCATTAGTAATCAAAACTGTATGGTACTGGTGCAAAAACAGACACATAGATGAATGGAACGGAATAGAGCCCAGAAATAAACCCACATTTATGTGGTCGATTAATCTACAACAAAGGAGGCAAGAATATACAAGGGGGAAAAGATAGTTTCTTTAACAAATGGTGTTGGGTAAACTGGACAGCTACATGAAAAAGAATGAAAATGGGCCACTTTCTTACATCTTATACAAAAACAAACTCAAAATGTATTAAAGACTTAAGACCTGAAGCCATAAAACTCCTAGAAGAAAACATAGGCAGTAAGTTCTTTGACATTGGTCTTAGCAATATTTTTTTGGATCTGTCTCCTCAGGCAGAGGCAACAAAAACAAAAATTAACAAATGGGACTACATCAAACTAAAAAGCTTTTGCACAGTGAAGAAAATCATCAACAAACCGAAAAGGGAACCTAATGAATGGAAGGAGATATTTGCAAATGATATATCCAATAAGAGATTAACATCCAAAATATATAAAGAACTTGTACACCTCAATATCAAAGAAACAATAGAATTAAAAGATGGGCAGAGGACCTGAACAGACATTTTCCCAAAGAAGATGTATGGATGGCCACCAGACAAATGAAAAGATGCTCAACATCACTAATCATCAGCGAAATGCAAATCAAAACCACAATGAGATATCACCTCACACCTGTCAGAAAGGCTATTATGAAAAAAACAACAAATAACAAGTGTCGGCGAGGATATGGAGAAAAGGGAACCCTTGTACACTATTGGTGGGAGTGTAAATTGGTGCAGCCACTATGCAAAATACTAAAATTTTTAATCAAAAATTAAAAATAGAAATACCATACAATCCGGCAATTCCATTTCTGGGTATTTATCCAAGGAAAACAAAAACTCTAATTCGAAAAGATATATGCAACCCTAGGTTCATTGAGGCATTATTCAGAACAGCCAAGATATGGAAGCAATCTAAGCGTCCAGTGATAGATGAATGGATAAAGACGATGTGATACACACACACACACACACACACACACACAGACACACACACACTGGAATATTTTTTGTTAGTGCTGTGGAGTTAATTCTCACTCCTAGTGACCCTGTGTAGGCAGAGCAAAACCCAGCCAAGTCTTTTTGCACCATCCTCTCACCTTCTGGCACTGTATCAGACAATGCTCCACTGCTATCTATAGGATTTTCATGGCCAATTTTTTTGGAAGTGGGTGGCCAGGTCCTTCTTCCTAGTCTGTCTTAGTCTCGAAGCTCCACTGAAACCTGTCCACTATTGGTGACTCTGCTGGTATTTGAAATACTGGTGGCATAGCTTTCAATATCACAATAACACACAGCTGCCACAGTACAACAGGTGACAGATGAGTGGTGTATTTCCTTGAGTGGGAAACAAACCCAAGCCATGGCAGTGAGAGCACCGAACCTTAATCACTAGACAATCAGGGCTGGCTAAAATGGACAATTACTTAGCCATAACAAAAACATCTTGCCATTGGTGACAACATGGATTGACCTAGAGGGTATTATGCTAAGTGAAATAAGTCAGACAGAGAAAGACAAATACCATATGATTTCACTTATATGTGAAATCTAAAAAACAAAAAAAATGAACAAACAAAACAAAACAGAAACAAACTCATAGATACAAAGAACAAACTGATGGTCACCAGAAGGTAGGCAGGTGGAGGGATGGGTGAAATATGCGAAGGGGATTAAGAGGTGCAAACTTCCAGTTACAAAATAAGTCACAGGGATATAATGTACAGCATAGGAAATATAGTCAATAATATTGTAATAACTTTGTATGGTGACAGATGGTTACTAGACTTCTGGGATCATTCACCACATATACAAATGTTGAGTCACTACGTTGTACACTTGAGACTAATATAATATTGCATGTCAATTATACAAAGTGGTATATATATATACATATATACACACATATATATACACACACACACACACACACACACACACACAATGCAAAATTATTCAGCCATAAAAAACGAGGAAATTCTACCATTTGCAACAACGTGGATGGACCTTGAAGGCCTTCCGCTAAGTAAAATACGTCAGGCAGAGAAAGACAAATACTGTATGATCTCACTTACATGAGGAATCAATTTTTAAAAATCCCAAACACCAAACCACAGAAAAAGAGACTTGTGGGTTACCAGAGTCAAGGGATGGGGGGAGGGGGAATTGGAGGAAGGTGGACAAAAGGTGCAAACTTCCAGTTATAAGTTGAATAAGTACTAGGAATGTAACGTAGCACATGACGACAACAGTTAACACTGCTATATGATATATAGGAAAACTGATGAGAGTAGATCCTAAGAGTTCTCATGACAAGGAGAAAAGTTTTTCTTTTGTTTTTATTGTGACTGTATGAGATGATGGATGTTAACTAAACCTGTTGTGGTAATCATTTCACAATATATGTAAATCAAACCATCATGCTGTACATCTTAAATTTATATAGTGATGTATGTCAACTATTTCTCAAAAAACTGAAAAAAATATGCACGATCATAAATACGGTAAAATAGGGCCAACCTGGGGTCATATCCTTGTTCATTGCTATTTTTGCCACTGAAAAGTTTCATAGCAGATCGACTGGCCCTATCTATGTCTTCGGTATTATTCTGATCCAAATTCTCCCAGTCCTCCTCTGTCGGTGTCCAGCTGTTTCAGGATCACCTCAGAAGCACATTGTCCTTTCATGTGCCGGCACATCTGACCCTGTGGTTTGGTTCATGACACTCCTACCATATTCTGATATTTAATAACCTATTTTACTCTAGCTGCTAAATAATGTAAACAAAAACGCCATTATGGAGCTTAGCTTAAGGTTTTTAAGAAATTAAATGGGAAAATACAAACAAACTATAAAAGCCAAAGGAAAACTCAGGCCCTGCATCATACATTACTACTTTCCCAAAGATACTGACAGTGAGCAAAATTTAGCAACTCTACCTATATTGGAACACCCCTTACAGATTAACCTCTATAGAAAGAGTATTTTCAAAGCCTCTGCAGGGGTTTGGAAGTAGCCAGAAGGAGGGTGGCTATCAGCAGCAGAGGGTCTGTGGCTTGGATGAGCAGCACTTCTGAGCTCCGACATCCCGAGGCCAGGCCCTGGCTGGTAGGAAGTCAACCCCATTTCCACAGATCACAACAGCGCTACCAGGAGGAGGAGAAAGGGGTGCACAGACCAACTTTCTAAAACACCGTGAGAACAGTGCATTCTTTTCTGTTACCTTACATTATAGCAAGGGATGCTGGTTTTCCAGCTGCCATTTGAAATATACCCATGTAACTAAAATATTAAAGAAATATTTAAAAAATTTATCTCCTAAAGAACCTCTATTCTTAAACTAAATTAATTTGAATTGTAGAACTTAATAAAATTTTATTTTTAAATAAATGATATTTTAAAATCCTCATTCTTCTTTTTTCTTTTTCTTTTTGAGGAACACACACTGCTCATTTGACAGATCTGTTATCTAACCAATTTGCCGGGTAAGTGGCCACAGATGGTATTTAAATCATACTGTCCACAATCCAAGACTACCAGTCTCTGTGACATGAACAGTGGGACCCAGGGATAGAACCCCTGCCACTGTCTCCCATTTGCATGCATTACACAGTTTTAGAGATGCATATAAACTCAACTTTCCATGTCCTGTCTATGAAACAGTCAATCAGAAATGTAACATAAATCTAGGAAGTCGTGAGGCCGAAATAAGCTTTATGAAAACTGACTGAGGGGGAACAAATGTTTACATTAAATGTATACGTATATGTTACAATCTGATAAAAGGTAAGAACAGCAGAAAAGCCAGAAAAGCCGAAATATTTTGGAAGCAACAAAGCAGAAGATAAGAGACATCCAAGCTTTATTTTTAATCTCAATTTTGAAATCATCACAAGACTGCCAACCAAGAATCCCACTTGGGAATAGAGTCACTTTTATGCACATAACTTTTTATGGTCTTTTACTAAAATATAGTAACTGCTCATTTATGAGGAAGCCAGATTATCTGAAACATTAACTATCTATTCTAGAACACAATTAGAAAGCAGAGGTTTGTGAAAGGTAAAGGGCTATCACAAAGCCCATGCTGTTTTCTTGCGTAGGACATGCAGAGCCAAACGCAAACCCTCCTTCAGACCATATTGTGCGCAATAAACTGATCAGAAGCAGCAAGAGAAACGCTGGCCCAGAGGACAAGTACAAAGTGCAGAAATTGTGCCATAGTAAATGACCTCAAGGTTGTTGAGTGCAACTTAAGTCAACAGCATAATGAGGCTGCCAAAGAGGCAGGTGCAACGTCAAGCTGCCAAAAGGAGAACATTAGCCAGAACATTCCCAACGGTAACTCTGCAATAGCCAGACTAGCACTGGGATTCAGATCCACATAACACTTTTAAAAGGAACCTTAACACTCTCACTCAGAAGGACTTACCAGAGGTTAGGCAAAGTGTCTAGAAAATGTGTGTAGGAAATGTGTAGTCTAGAAGAACAGAAACTGGAGGTGTGGGGAACACTGGCATGGTAGAGGTCTTTGGCTATTAGAGGATGAGGCCAGGGGTATAAGGATAACAACATCCCCATAACCCCACCCCCACCAGCTGCAGCATTCTATCTGCACCTGACTGCTTTTTCTCCATAGCACTGATCAACATGTGACATGCTGTAGGGTCTCCTGCGTATTTGCTGAGTACATCCCCCAAAACAGTATGTAAGCTTCCTAGATCTCAGGTTTCATCTACTGCTTGTATCCCTGTTGCCCAGGACGAGCCCTAACGCAGAGGAGTTTAAGTATCTGTTGAACGAACTTTGGAATTTATAAGGCCTTTTAGCACACATTGTCTCTGTCATAAAGAATCTGGTTTATTTTGTGCTACTCAGAGATTAGGACTTGGACCACTGGTGGAAAATACAGGATGGCTAACATAAAGACCTGTCTTACAATTCATTCCAAAAAACGGAAGACAAGAAATTCTTATTAAGGAAGAGTTTCCGAGGCTGGAGGATCCCTTTCAGTCATGGCCCAGAAAGGCATTTCCACACCGGGTGGGAACTTAGTCTAGATCACCCAGGCCAGGAATGTTGCTAAACATGTTCCAGGAACGAGACAGGCCCCTACAACAAAGAATTATCCAGCCCCAACTGTTGGTAGTGCCACAGCCAAGAAACTTGCCAAAGAATTACAGTAAGAGCTTCAGCGATAATTTTAAATTTTGTAGTAGCTACACTAAAAAAGTAAAAAGGAACAAGAAAGAGCCAGCCCTGATGGCATGGCAGTTAAAGTTTGGCACACTCCTGTTCAGTGGTCTGGGTTCGGTTCTCAGGAATGGAACCACACCACTTGTCTGTCAGTAGTCACACTGTGGTGGTGGCTCAAACAGAAGAACCAGAGGGACTTACAACTAGAATACACAACTATGTACTGAGATTTTGGGGAGGAAAGAAAAGGAACAAGATCAATTAATTTTAATAATATATTTTATTTAACTCAGTATGTCCAAAATATTAGCATTTCAATGTAATTAATATAAACAATATTAATAAGATATTTTATACTCTTTTTTCCCATACTAGTCTTCCAAATCCAGTGTGTATTTTATATTTAGAGTAAACCTCAATTTAGCTACTAACTTTTCAACAAAGTGAAATATAGTCTTACCAAAATAATAAAGTTATGTTTACCGGAAAGAAGTTTTACACTGCTTCATTTTTACAACTCCAACTTAATTAAAATTAAATAAGACTAAAAATTCAGTTTGTCACACTAGCCATATTTCAAGTGCTCAAAAACAACATGTGGCTAGTGGCTACTACTGGACATAACAGATTTCCGTGATTACTTCTGAAAACAAAAGGATAGTATTGCTCTAAGATTATAGGGGAAGAGCAAAAAATTGCTCAGTTATTGGAGTCTAAAGTCAATGAGCAACAAAACAGCCCACAGCCTAAACACCAAGAAAACACTAAATCTTCTGCAGTATTTTTTAAAGAAGCAGAGGGGATAAATTTTTTTAAAAATTAGGTAGATTAAAATGTTTTTTAAATGATTTCTACTGAAAGCATCTATTTCTATATTTAAAATAATGTTCACCCCCGACACTGGGGGAAAATAAACAGAATTCCCTAGTGATACTGATGAAGGAGGTGTTACTCCAGGCAGAAATAAGAACAAAGGAGAGCAGCAATCCGAATTTTCAGGCTGAAAGCATAGATCAACTATTCTCTTCCCTTGGAGTTTATCTGAGAGTCATTATCCTGAATTCTATGCTTCCTTTTTTTCCTCTTCACACAGAGAGAAAACACCCTGTACCAGGGACTGAGACTGATATGTCCTGGCTCTATTTTCAACCATACAGATGACATTATGACTATCTATACAACACCACAATAACAGGTTTTTAAGTGAGACGTCTCATCCCAATTGTTTTATCTACCTGATGCAAATGGCTCAGCTTGTTATCGCACCATCACTCTCTGCTACACAACGTTGCAGACAGATCTCAAACTAACCAAAATTAATTTGTGAAGTGTCACTAACAAATGCTGTGCTGGAATCCCCCTCATTCAGAAAAGAGCTGTGTAAGTTCAGGAGATCATGATCCTCCAAATCTTTAAAAGATATTTTGGATGGCAGAAACTATAAGCAAGGCTCAGCTTCATAGAGCCTCTCAAACTCAGGTGAACTACACAGATCTTCTCAAACCACCTGCTAGGCACTGGGCCCACTGCCTACCTTCTGCATCACGGATTACTAGCTTAAACAAAGAACACCACTCACAGAGACTCTTGGAAAAAAGTAGAAAAAGATTATAAAACAAAGGTAGGAAAAATTAGGCTTTGTCTGGAATTAGCTGCCATTCCAGGCTTTTCAGGTTTGCTTCTTTACATTCATGAGGTCACATGGGCTCTTCTGGGTCTTGTGTATGTATGTATGTACTCTACTGAAATACCATCATACTTGGGCAGGTAGTCTTTTCCATGGAGGATATAAAGAACCGTGGGATGGGAATCAGGGTCACAGCGCATGCTCTTGCCACAGCCTACCTGCATAACCTGGGGCAAACCTCCAAGTCCAGGTTACACGGCTGTACAATTCGCCTTAGTTGGCAGCTAGATCTGTACTTAGAAAAGTAATGCCCGGAACAATTAGAGTCTCTCAGAAACGGAGATTTAGTTTCTTACCTTTATATCAGCTTTAAAGAATTCTGAAAATTCTTTTTATCAAGTACAAACATATTAAGATGAAAACATTCATAGTCACTGGTGATATTATCTGCCGACTGAATTAGCTTCTCAGTTTGTAAGAGCTCTTTTTATATTATAAATATTTTATTCACTACTTACATTGCAGATAACTTTTTCTAAGTCTAACATTGGTCTCCTGATTCTGCTTAGTGTATAATTTACCAAATCAAATCTATTTACCTGGGAGGACTATATATGTTATGACCATAATCCATACGTGAAACTTTAAACAGCTATCTTTCAATATTTTCCTTACAGACATGATTCTATTAATACTCACTCCAGAAAAAAAGGTAAATCTCTCAATTCATAAAGTTTTGTAATCTACTTCTTAAAGTTTTAGAAATTCAAGCTCTATATCAAAACTAAGACAAGATATACAACAACAAAAATATTCTTCTCAAGCATTTACCAAATTAAAGTAAACAAAATTAAATGGGAAGAAACCATGGGCTGGCCCCGTGGCACAGCAGTTAAGTGTGCACGTTCCGCTTCGGTGGCCCAGGGTTCGCCAGTTCAGATCCCGGGTGCGGACATAGTGTTGCTTGGCAAGTCATGCTGTGGCAGGCATCCCACATAAAAAGTAGAGGAAGATGGGCACGGATGTTAGCTCAGGGCCAGTCTTCCTCAGCAAAAAGAGGAGGATTGGCAGCAGTTAGCTCAGGGCTAATCTTCCTCAAAAAAAAAAAAGGGAAAAAACCAATGTGGTTCATTTTTCAAATTACAAAATAACACATTATTACATCAAGTGAAACAATCCACACATAAATAACAAGTTGGTCATCTATTCCTATCTCCAATACCAACATGACAGCCTAGGAAGATCCCTTGCATACTTTTCTCCTTGCACAAGTATATATTTTTTTATTGAAATATTACCCTATAGGTCACATTGTTTTTTCCCTAAATAATAATATATTAAGGATACTTCTTCAAGTCTATAGATGTAAGTATACCCATCTTTCTAATATCTTTATGTGCGGGTACGCACGCACATACGTGTAGCTTTATGTAAGGAGCATGTCATGCCTGCTGGTCTTATTTTTAATGCCCTCTTACACCCCCTGTTGTTCTTTTGTGCCACTCCACTTCCCCATCTCTGCCGCCACTGTACAGTCATGCATCGCTTAATGACTGGGATACATTCTGAGAAATGCGTCATGAACATCATAGAGTGCGCTTACCCAGACCTAGATGGTATACTCTACTATACACCTAGGCTATATGGTACTAATCTTATGGGACCACCGTTGTATATGCTGTCCGTCGTTGACTGAAATGTCGTTACATGACACCTGACTGTACTACTGTAACTCATGTTAAAAACGATATGCATTTTTCCACATTTTCCCAAATAGTCACAAATAGAACATGCATGTGTGCACAAAGGGGCTTTCTGACTTTAAGATTCTAAAACAGAATACTAGTGATACACACTTCCCAATGGTTTGCTTGTCCCAATCAATATTTCATGGAAATTTGCTCAAGTCAAATGGTAAACTAACTCTTTTAATAAATGAATAATATACCATGATAAGACTACTATATATCAAAATACATGTGTCATTCTCCATGAAAGGCATTCACTGTTTTCACTCTTTTGCCAAAACAAACAATGCTGCAAAAACATCCTAATACATCATATTCCTATTTAAATCTAATGCTTTCATTTCCATGGGATGGAGTACCAGGAGTAAGATTTCTGGGTGAAAAAGTATTTCTATTTTACATTTCCAAGGATGGTGCCAAACTGCTTTCTGAAAAGGCTTTAACACTTTCATATTTCAGCAATAATCTGTGAGAGCACTTTTCCCTACATCCCCACCCAGAAGCAACTGGCGTCAACAGGTGTTCTTACCCAAGTCTTGTCAGCCTGACTACTAAAAGTGGCATCACACTGCTATTTTACCTTGCTTTTATTTAACTACTAATGAGTTAGAACATATTTTCATAGGTTTAATGAACATTTGGATTTACAAATCTGTAAATTGTATCATTTATAAGGAGATTTTTTCCGTCAATTTGTAAGAATTTGTTGTATATGATAGATATTAATGTTTTGTCTTTTATTAATCTCTTTTTAGACTGCAAATAGAATCATCTGCAGGTGAAAAAAAACTTTTACAGTCAAATACGTCTTTTATGGGTATTTTTTTTTGCTTTTGGGTTTTGCCTGTCTTGGTTAGTTAAGAAGGGTTCTTCCTCCACCCCCGATATTTTTTTACATCATGTTCTAAATCTTTAAAGACTAAAATATATATGTATATGTCAAGCCCCTATCTCTACATAAAAGTAGCTAGGTACCTTTAAGGGTTTGTCCTTGCTTGTTCATCGTGGACCACTTTGACTCCAAAATTTTTGTGCACTCTCGCCTCTATGCCTTTCACAATGGGGCCTGTGAAGTCGCCCTGTTCCCTTTCTTACAAGACAGAGGAGCTCTCTCTCCAACATTGCGCTTACCCACGCTTCCAGGAATCTTAATAGTCTACATTTTTATTTAGCTTCATTCCAGCTTCTCTCTCCTTTAAAAAGATCCTTAATCATTGATCTGTATGCTTCAGGGAGGACGAGAAAAGTTAAGTTTTTTTAAAAGCAACGTTTTCACAAATGCTGTGACATCACACCACCACTGAGCTAACTTTAAATGAGTTCTACCAAGATGAAGTGTTTGAGCCCTACTAACTAACGTTTAGTGGGTGTTTACTTCATTTTAGACCCGTGTTAATCACTTAACATGCATCACCTCATTTAATCCTCAAAATAATCCTATAAATGAAGCACTTATTAAGTAACTTGTCCCTGGTCACAAACTTCATACCTGGTAGGACTGAGATTCTTTAACAACAGATCCTTAGCTCCTGGGTTTCAGAGCTCTGATTGCCATTTTGTGTAAACTTGAACAAGTAACTACCAAACTATTCCAAGCCTCAGTGTTTTTACTTAGAGAATGACAATACTACTTCAGATGGTCGGGATGAAGTTCCAGTGAGACAACGCATATAGAGCAGTGTTTTTGAAAGTGTGGATCCTATTCATTGGTGGTTTGTAAATTCAATTTACTGGTTCATGTAACCAGCATTTAAAAAAACAAAACAGAATACATCCAGCAAGGATAGGTATTGTAAATGAAAATTTTGTTCTGATAATACACACACAATCCCATATGTGTATAATATGTGGCCAAATATATATATATATGTTTTACTATGGGACTTTGTCAGGGACGTAGAACCTTCAGACCAGTGCCTGGCAGGTAGAAACTCTCAGTGTAAAGCAGATGTTGATGTTATTATTAATTATTTCAGGGAAAAACCATCTCATTTTTCTGTCTGAGCTGTTAAAGATTTAAAATTACTATTACTTTCTGGAGGGATAATTTACTAATTACACTTTCAAAAGATGATCTAGAAAAATGGCTGTTTATGGATAATATTCATAACTATATAAAGGTATGCACAGAGAAACAGGTAAGAAGTACTTCTATAACCCTAGAGAAAAGCAGACAATGAAATGGTTTTGACACTTATGCTATTCCTCGCTAGTAAGGCTTTACACAGGATGATGAACGGTTTAGCCAGTGGTCTCATTTGTGATCAGATATATGACCATTTGTGATCATACATTTGTGATCAGTATGGCTGGAGGAGATTTTCAAACTCCAGACCCTGGCCCCAGAACCTCTGGTTTAAACAAAGGTTCTTTAAACAGATGTGGTTAAGGCATAATGAAGCAACTTGGGACAGGCCCCAACTTGGTAAAGTCCCTGTCTTTCTCGTCATTTAATAGTTCTTGGTATTCTTTGTTTTAATGTCATATGTCCTGGATGAAAGTGCTAGAAAAGTTCTGCCCAAATACCATTTTTCATTTAATTGAAATGATGAAAGAGAATATACTAATAAATCCCAAATTTAATTTCACTGTGCTTTAAACATTCCATTGACATTATTAAATGGTATTAAAACTGACTCCTGCCTTCAGACTCTAGGGTACTTCCTTTCACTGCATACATCCTTCACAGAAGACTTTAAGCATGGCTCTCCCATTCAGGCTTCTCTTTGGCACCTACTTGGGGAACGATTTGGAACTCAAAAGATGCTGTCAGCAATGGAATTTTAAAACCAACTCCAATGTTCAAATTTAAAACATTGAGGTTGACCAGTGTTCCATGTTCTACTTAAACCTCACAATTCTTTATTTTCTCTATCTTCATTCATCTCCTCTGTTATTTTTGTACACTTCTGCCACTCACTAGATTGTAATTCCCCCTGAGGTTAGGGATTAAGTCTTATTGTCCTCTGCATCCCCCACAGTGCAGAGTATTTTGCATGTAACAGGTGCTCAATGTTTTAAAATAAATGGTTTTACCTGTCTCAAGTTAAAATAGACCAAAGAAAGAAACACAGCAAAAAAATGAGAGATACAGATAAGCAGCAAGTGAGGTATGAAGAACACCAATAATCAAATTTTCTGTCTCTAAGTTATTTCTTAAGAAAATATTTTCAAAACCAAATTCCTTAACACACATTTTCAGTTGCACTTAACAACTAAACATTTCTTCTTGTTATTAAATATTTTGAAGGAATCATAATTTTAAGTAGCAGGATATTCATTTGGATATTTAGAAAAGAAAAAACAGGGGCTGGCCGAGTGGTGCAGCAGTTAAATTGGCACGTTCTGCTTCAGCGGCCCGCGGTTCGCCGGTTCGGATCCTGGGTATAGACATGGCACTGCTCGGCAAGCTACGCTGTGGTAGGCGTCCCACATATAAAGTGGAGGAAGATGGGCACGGATGTTAGCTCAGGGCCAGTCTTCCTCAGCAAAAAGAGCAGGATTGGCAGCAGATGTTAGCTCAGGGTTAATCTTCCTCAAAAAAAAAAAATAAACGAAAGGAAAAGAAAAAACAACCTGATTCTAACCTTTGATTCAAGATCAAAAGAATGAACTAAAAATCTAAGAAAATAATTTCATAGAGAAGTAGACTTCAATGCATCTATAACTGTAATACTGAAAATCTGTTTGTGTACATGTACAAATATGTTATGTGCTTTGTACTTACGTGTGTATATCTATTTGCAGTTATCAGATACTTATTGTCTCTCTTTTCAACTATCAGAATTCTTCTTCCCCACTCCCCTAAATCCTTTCTTCCACAAGTCCCAATTTAAATATAATCTTAATGGACACAGCTTGTACTTGAATTCAATCATCTTTAATTTTGATTGCACTATTGATGCTTTTTAAACACCCAAGTTGAAAGTCTTCCAAATTAGGAAACCACAGAAACAAACTATAAAATAAAATGATACTCACAAAATTGAAGACTAGATTTTAAAATGATGTTACAAGAGTAAACACTGTAGTAATAAAAAGTCTTATTTTCAGAAATTATGTGTAAACTTACTTGAAACAATCTTTACATAGTTCATCTGGAATATAGCCCACAAAACTACTCTTTAAAAAAGGCTGAAAAGGAAGTGATGTGTGGAGAAGCCTAGTAATCTCATCATTGATGCGTAAACATATTCTTACTCACAAGTCATATGAAAAGTATCAAGTTCCACTGCCATTCCTCTCCAGCCCTTCTTCCTCTTGGTGTTAGGACAAGACCATAGAGAGTGAAACACTCTCATTTACCCTCCACTCATTTCTTGAGAACATGCAAGGCTGCTGCTGCAGATTTACTTAAATTCTTATTACCGTTAGATTCTAAGCTCTGTTGAACTTCCAGGTGGAACACAGCAGGTACTCAGTAAATGTTGCTAAGATAAACTTTATGCCAGTTGGTTTTCTATTAATTAAGGATCTAGGTTGAGTGAAGTGTCCCACAATGCATTTATAAAACAATTTTTCCATAGCAACAACCAAAAAAAGGGCTATTTGTTTACCTTGAGAAACTAAAATGCTATGTCATTCTCATCAAAAGACTAATGAAGTTAACGTAAAGAACACACATCAGCAGTGATACTAGAGAGAGCAGAGGCAAGACCACTTTTAGTGGTTAAAAGTTTAGGGTAGGCAAAGATTTCTCAGAAAGGACCCAAAAAAGCCCTGACATCAAAGAGAAAAAATATAAAGCGGACTTTCCTAAAATTAAAAATTTCTGTTCAAAAAAGATATTAAAGACGTCTGGTTCCTTAATAAGGAAATGGAAAGGCAAACTACAAACTAAGAGAAAATATCCATGATACATATATTTGATAAAAGATTATATCCAGAATAAAGAATTCCTACAAATCAATAATAGAAAGACATACGACCCAATTTAAAATGGGCAAAACTCTCAGACACTTCACGAAGAAAGACATTAACAATGGTTAATAAACACGAGTGCTTAAAATCATTTAGGAAATGTAATTTAAAACCACAAGGCGATACTATGTCACACCCATGAAACACCAGATGTTGGTGAGGACACGGAGCAACTGAAATTGTCACATATCACTGAGAATTGGTACAATGACTTTAGAAAACAATATAGTAACATCTTATAAAGCTTAACATACACCCTCTCCAGGACCCAAAAATTCTACTCCTACATAACAAAGACAATGAAAACACGTCCATAAAAAGATGTGTTTAAGAACATCTAGAGCAGCTGTGTTCATAATAACTACAGACTGGAAACAACGCAAACGTCCATCAACAGGGGTATAGAGAAACAAATTGTGGCATTTTCAAACAATGGCATACCACTCAACAATATAAAGCAATGGACACTGATACACACAATAAGGATGAATCTTGAAAACATTAAGTTGAGTGATTAAAACCAGACTCAAAAAGAGTACACACTGTACGATTCCATCTATAATACAGACTGAGAATACCCAAGACTAATCTAAAGTAAGAGAAATCAGAATAGTGGTTGTCTCTGGAGGGTGGGGACTGACTGGAAGGCAATTAGAGGGAACTTTCTGGAGTGATGTAAAGGCTCTACAATTTGATCGGGATGCTAGTTACATGGGTATACGCATTTGCCAAAACTCACCAAATTATTTATTAAGATCTGTGAATTTCATTGTATATAAATTTTACTTCAACAAAGAAACAAAACGAAACTATAATGTAATTTGTTGTTATAGATCAACATTTCTCAAACTTTTTGTCTTAAGATCAATTTAACTCTTAAAAATTATTTAGGACTCCAAAGAACTAGTTTTCTTTTACTGTGGGTTATATCTATCACTATATTCCCAAAAAAGGGGAAAAACTTAAGTTTTCACTTATTAATTTAATAACAGTAAAACCAATATGTTAATTTAACTTTTTTTTTTTTTTTTTGGTGAGGAAGATTGGTCCTGAGCGCACATCTGCTGCCAATCTTCTTCTATTTTGTATGTGGGATGCCGCCACAGCACAGCTTGATGAGTGGTGTGTAGGTCTGTGCCTAGGATCCAAACCCACAAACTCTGGGCCACCAAAGCAGAGCAAGTGAACTTAACCACTATGCCACCAGGCTGGCCCTAAATAACATTTTTTATGAAAAAATAACTATATTTTCCAAAACAAAAACAACTTAGTAAGAAGAGTGCCACCATTTTTCATTTTTGCAATCTCTCTAATGTCTGGATTAACAGAAGATAGTTGGCTTCTCATAACTGCCTCTGCATTGAATCTGTGAGTCACACACCATGTAGCCTCTAGAAAACTCCACTGGACACTTATTATGAATGATAATAAAAAAGACAAATGTCTTAGTGATATTAAGAAAATTGTTTTAACCTTGTGGTTCCCCCTGTAAGGGTTCTGGGGACAATCCCCAACCAAAAATGGCCCACAGACTCCACTTTACAGAACCACTGGCATAGACAGTCGGCAAAAGGGCACTCCTCTTTCCTCAGTATGTCTTTAGGGAACTTTGGAACAAGGCAAAAAAAAAACAAAAAGATTCACTCAACAAATATTGACTGAATTTCAACTACTATGATTGGTTTTGAGGACAGTAGGAAACTAGATCAACAAAATATTCAAGAGTGTTTACGGTTGAGATATTTCTATTTCAAAATACTATTTCACTTCTGGATTCTGCCTTACCACATTAAAACCCTGGCACTTCTTCAGCTACATGGGTTTAAAGATATTTGGAATCAGTAAGATTTTTCACATTATTTTAACATTTTTTTTTTTAAAGATTTTTTTTTTTTCCTTTTTCTCCCAAAGCCCCCAGTACATAGTTGTATATTCTTTGTTGTGGGTCCTTCTAGTTGTGGCATGTGGGACGCTGCCTCAGCGTGGTTTGATGAGCAGTGCCATGTCCGTGCCCAGGATTCGAACCAACGAAACACTGGGCCGCCTGCAGCGGAGTGCACGAACTTAACCACTCGGCCACGGGGCCAGCCCCACATTATTTTAACATTTAAATCTGGGAGTAAAACAAATTTCTTTGGTCATGCAACTCAAAGAATTTCAGCTTAAGTTGATTCAATCTGATTTTTTGTTTTTCTTTTTTTTGTATTGATGGTATTTATATCATTATGAAAATGATGCTCTCATACAACCAAGGAAAATAATGTTTGCCCTCCGAGGCTGGTAAGACTTACAAGCATAGCCTTGAAAATATTATTATTCCTCAGTCACACAATATTAAATAAAATTGTAGTTGTAATATATGCGGAAATTTAAGATTTTCAAAGGCATCTTACATATGAAATATTTTATAAGTTTAATATATTAACAGCACAATTAAAATAACTAAAATTTACCCATACAATACAATTAAATTTCCAAAATCCACCTATCCCCATTTCAACAGAAGCACACCTGGACAGGTCTTAAAAAGAGACTGTATCACTTACAACTCTATTTTGGCATGACTGATACTGTAATGTACCTTCTACCAACTTCCCCATTTGAATTCAGACAAATAAAGGAATTGCAAGTTCCCTCTCCATATCTAGAATGCCATTATGAAATCTAGTATAAACCAACGCTGTAACTTAGGGCTGAGTCAGACAACAAGGTGATGGCATTAGCTGGACAGGTGAGAATTTACCCTGATCCTAGACATCTTCAACTAAAATTAGCCTAGAGTGTTGGAAGCAGGTCAGTACAAGTCTAAGATGAGATCTCTAAGACCAGCCATACGCCTTTTTAGTTACTATGCAAACTTTAAAAATCCAACAACTTGGTTTCCTATTTTAAGCTTACTGTGATAATTTTACATAATTATCTGACATTACTATTTTATTTTGCTGTATATTTTTAGAATTTGATATTTTTTTCATTTTTGATCTTTTAAATTATAAAAAGTCTATGATTATCACTAAATAAATCTGGCTCTACATAGCAAAGAGGTTGGGGTGATTATACTTGTTTTACAAGAAGTTTTACTGTTTTGATTTTATTAAGTAAAAACTGTATGTTCAAAATTTCAAATTGATTTTTGTACTGCTTTTCTAAAATTTAGAATTCATTGTCCAACTTCAGTAACATAGTAAATTTACTTCCTACTCGTTAGTTTATCACCATTACTAAATTAACAGGAAAGCCCATCGAACCATCACATTTCCAAGCCAAAATGGACAGATGAGAATATGCCTATGAACAATTCTTTCGGTTTAGAAAGAATCAGTCCCTTTGGGCAGCTGATTTCCCTCACTTCAGACCTACTTCATGGTGTTCAGCACAGCTGGGAGGCAGGTAGGTCACAGAAAGGCAGACCTTAACCTAGGGACAGGGTATGTATTCTTTGTTTATCTTTATCTCTAAGAATTAACTAAGATTTCATGCGAGCGGTGTTGGAACAGATGTGAAGTAACTGAAATGAAGTGAAGAGAGTAGATCATGGTAAGGTCATTTTGACTTAAAGGAAGTGGTTTTAATGACAGAGAACACTGATGAAATGCACGGTGGTGTGTGGCACAGATCACAGCCAACTGTCTTCCTCCCCGTCTCACATGAAGGCTCACCTAAGCCTCTTGCAGTGTGGATGGCAAAGGAGCAGAGAGGCGTCAAGATGGCGAGCATGAATCTTCCACTAATATCTCCCCACATTCCAGAAAGGATCTAAGGCTGTTTTATGCTAGTAATTTTGTTGGCAGGGGAGAGGAAAGAAGCCTTTCTTGACTATAACAGAAATTTCTTGGACTCTATACTAAGAAACATCCTGTCTTGGAATTTGAACGTCCTCCAGTTGTATTAGGTGGTGGTAGTAGTGGTGGTAGTAGTGGTGGTGGTAGTAGCAGTAGTAGTAGTAGTAGTAGCAGTAATAGTAGTAGTGGTAGGCAGTGAGAGGTATGGTGAGACCCTAGAGTAGATATGACTACTTGATGGTGATGGTTGATACTTGAATGCAACTCTGGAGCAAGACTGTGTTTAACATGCTATATGTTACCTGAAACACTGCAAACAAGGACTTCAGATCACCGAAACAAGAGTTTGGGGACTATGCAAAAAACAGTTAATAATAAAAGAAGAACAAATAACAGCAGAGATGGACTGAATAATAGAAGTGTCCCTCGGCAAATACCACTCTGCCTCTTTCAATAGCTCTCAACTTTTTTGACTTATTTCCCTTTAAACCCCACCTATTTTTTCAGAATGAATATAACAATTGGTTTGCGATTTGCTTTAGCCAGTTCAACAATCTGATTTGACTTCCTTTTTAAATGATCTGAGATGCTTTTGACTGCTTATTATCAGAGGGATATTTCTATGGAGAGTTGAATTTCTGGTTCCTGCCCACTCTGTGGCACATAATACCTCCATGAGTGTTATCTGACATTTTGTTAGTTTCCCTTCTGATTGCTCTGAGCATAGTGAAACATCTGTACTGCCAAGAACAGGATTCTTCCTCTTTCCTAAGAAGGTTTCTTCTGCAAAGAAAAATTACATAGTGTCCTAAAACACACACTCAGATTCAAGTAGGGTACCTGGACTTCTGAGATTTTCTTGTTCTTTCTGAAAAGATAGGTTATGTCAACTATACCCTGAGGGAAAATAGCCCAATACCTTGGTTTTCACTAATAATAAGATAATGCATAGTTACTTATGAGAAACAAATAATTTCCATGAAAATATTATACCTTTAATTATTCCTGCATCCTTTGAAATATTCTGCTTTGGTAGGAAGTTGGTGGATAATCGAGATCATAGGAAGAGAAAATTATTTTTTCCTCTAGCATTGTATAAGGAGAACAAATTTTCATCCCAAATATATTTAAAATTGGCAGAACTTTCAATGTGTTCATGTGTTCTTCTGTATGCTGTTACTACAAGTGGAAATTTATAAGGGTCCAGAGAACAAGTTCCATGTCCACTTTGATTTGTAATAGTGTCCAGCACTGAGCCAACAGCAGATGGATGCTTAATAAATGCTTTGGGAATATGATGTTAATTCTCTATAAATTATTACATAAAAGAAACAAACAGAACTGCATTAATTAAAGGCTGGGACAAATTGTCTTAAATTTCAGAATATGAAGCCTTTTGTCTAGGTATATAAATCTCTGTTGTTCTAAACATCTATAAAGATTCTCAATTTAACAAAAGAATAGAGGCTCAAGTCAGAAAATCTGGTGTGAATGTAGCTTCTATCACTTACTGGCTAAGTAATCTTGAGTAAGTCAAAGTTTCTGTGCTTCGATTTCTTCATTTGTAAAATTGAGAATATAATAATATCTGCCCTACCTATAACTCAAGAGATATTTTGAGAATCAAAAGCTATGGAGTTTGTGAAAGTACTTTATATACACCAATTTATAATCCAAATGTAAGCTGTAGCTATTAATATTATGCACAATATTGTAAAGAGCACTGAATCTGAAGTTGACACAGTACAGTCGGAAGACAGCAGCTTTAGAAATCAGACAGACCTAAGTTCTAGCCATCTTGCTATTAGACTGTGCTTTTGTGGGGTATTGCTCATTTTAGAGATGAAGCAGCTGAAGTGTGGACAGATTAAATGCTCACCAAAGCCATAGAGCTATACTAAGTCACAGAGCCAGAATCAAACGCAGAAGACAAAGAACATTAAGCTGATGGTTCTCAATCATTTTAGGATCGTCGTACGCCTTCACGTACTAGAATTTTTTACAATATACTTAAGGTATTAAGACTCAAAACACCAAAGCATAAAAGTAAAACAATATTGTGAAGAATCTATGGTTATAAACTATCTACTTGGTTCATCCACAGAAGCCTGTTTTGCTGAGAACTGTTAACTGTCCCAACCATGTTCTCTTACAGTCCAGAAAGTCCACTACTTTATTATAGCACTGGTATGACATTATGCTCCATCCCTTACCTCTTCCTAAAAGCTGGTTGTACTCTGTTCTACCACAAATCACATTATCTGCTTAGATCAATGTTCCATCATACATCATATTAGTACTCCTAGCTACAGTCATTTACGTTTTTCACATTTGTCAGCTGCAGTGGCACTGCATCCGGGTCGAGAACCAAGATGTGTAGTTAATGTGAATCACTGCCACGTTAACAAGGAATTGTCTTTGAGAATACTTGCTACGGTAAAATGGAAGTTCATCCTAAGGTTTCAGATCCAGGCTCAACACGGTGCTACCTCAACATGACTCAACAGCAGGTTATATCCCACAATTAGAATTTATCACATTTTATGCAATGAATGTGTTTTGAAAAGAGTTGTGTATAAACCAAATTTTTTTGAAGACTTTAAAGGCACAAGGCAAACAAATAAACCATTAAAGGACCTCTATGTTTTTAAAACAATCACTTCCCTAATTTATTTACCATGTAAATTCTTACTATTATATTTGGTGTTTTCTGAACAAGGAAGATTTCTCTTGAGCTAACAAGCAAAGCAAACAATAACGAAGAACTCTATGTCCCTAGAGACAGTTTTCTCCTGTAGGCAAAATTTAGATTGGCACAGTTCCAACGGGAAAGAGATACTCTGATGTATTTGTAAAGACCAAGTCCCATATGCCTTCAGAAGTCAAGATGCCCAATTTATGAATTATTGTGATTAAGAAATGGACAGAATAAACAGACTAAAGAAGACCATTAAACACTACGTTACAATGAAAGATATTTCCTAGGCAGTCCACGTGCATGGAGGCGGAGGAGGGTGCATCTTCAAATAGAGCAAGATGCCAAGCAATAATGTACATTTTATTAAATACTCAACTTATTTCTTTTGGCTTTCTGAGGATTATAAGTGTATGTAAAGCAAATGTGAAATAGAAATTGGATATTTACCTAAGAGATTCAAAAAGCCTAGGGATCAAAAGGAGAAGTAATGAGACCTCTGTATGGGGAAAGTAGTATCAAGGGACCAAGGAATGAATAACAGAGCTTCAAGCCTCTAGTCACCTGTTTACACTTGTGACAATGTTAGTTTACAACTAGCTTTACGGACGCCAGCCACACCTTCGTATTCTCAAAAGAAAGAAAAACTATGTTTCAATTTAACCATAATGGAAATCAACCGTAGAAGACATTAAATGTGAGGACAATTTTCCTTATTTACATTTACCAAAAGAAAACAATGTTATTCCAAGATTAACAGTTTCATTTCAGCTACCTCCTTCCCAAATTTCAGTTTCGAAGGACAATATAAACTTCTAAAACCCATCAAAAGACCTTTTCTTATAAGTTAAAAGGAAGAAAATTCCACATACCCACTTTTGCTTAAGTTTTATCAGTTTTCTACTTAAAACAGCACCTGACATTTAATTAGTTAAAATCACTATAAGTGCTCTGCATATATTATATCATTTAATTATCATAACAAGCCAACAAGATAAGTCCTATTATATACCCATTCTATAGATGAAGAAGTTGAGTTTCAAAGAAATTATAAGTTGCTTAAGATCAGGAAAGTGGTAGATATGGGATTCAAATCCAGATAGCTCTTAATAACTACACTTTTCCAGTTCACCTATGGTTTTTTTTCAAAGAGCATATATACATCTGTGCAAAAATTAAGAGACAAAAACAAGATTTTTTATTTAATAGTGTCGTTTATTAAAGCGTTTTAGTAAATATATTTTCTATTATGTGGTAAGAATTAGAAATTCTTTCTAGGAATTATCTTTCCTTTTGACAAACCTGGAAAAACATTTTCAACACACATCACATACAAAAAGCTAGTTTCCCTAATGATATCATAGAGCACCTGAAAATTGCTAAATTCAACATTCCTATAGAAAAAGGGGCCAAGGATATGAGCAATTCACAGAAAAAAAAAAAAACCACAAATAGATCTTAAACACACAAAAAGATGCTCGACCTCCCTCATTTCAGAAATGGACATTCCATAAGGACAGGGGCTTTGTTTGTTCATTATTTAACCTCAGCACCCAGAATAGAATTTGGTATTATTACTAATAGGGACTCAAAATATATTTGCAGAATACATATACAATTTGACACATACATATATTTCAAAAAGTAAGGTCAAGAACTATCATTCTTGTGAAACTATCATTTGTGTGAAAAACACTATTATATGTAATAATAATGGTTGCATTTGGGGAAAGGAAGAGAAATGACTAGCTTAAAAAGTGGGAGTTAAAATTTGAAAAATATGCCCTACTACATTTCTGAATTTTTAACCACATGAATGTATCAATAATTAAAAATTTTAGAGAGAATCATCTCTGCATTAAACAAACACACACATAAGCATTTTTTTAGAGGCTGCAGAAAAATAACCCAAGTGACTAATATCTAAGAACATGAGACCACAAGAATTGGAATTAGCATATATTAAGTGCAAAAAAAGCAAAATTGTACAGCATCTTTTATAAGAAGAAATGGAATATATCTTTGTACTGTTTATATTAAAAGCGAAATAATTGGAAAGATTATAAAAATGATTACCTTTGGGGGAGGACAGAAACAATGTTGAGGGGACAAGAATGGAAACTAGATTATTTTAAACATACCTTGTTTTGTATTTTTTACTTTGAAATTATGTAAATATTTTATATAACTATAAAAAATTAAGTCAAAAGGGAATCCCTAAAACTTGAAAGCAAATGAAACAAACGAACCTCTCTGTGCAACAAGTTAATACTTTAACCACACAAAGAAACCACTGCAAGTGACTTTCAAACATCATTCCATGTGTTCATACATCACCTTCGGAGGATGTTAGAGAACCACCATATTCTGAAAAGAGGTAATGGGGAGTTTTTCCTTTACAGAAGAATTCTAGCTAACAAAAGTAGAAGGAATGACAGAAATATAATATAACCATTTTGCAGCACCTAATAAAATGAAGATGTGGACGCTGATCAATAATGGCTGCTAAAATCATTAGGTGCATGGCTGCTGCGCAACTTTATCAAGGATGTGTCACACTGACAATGCCCTGAACCTAACAATCAATCTCAATATTATAAAAAGAAGGAAAACCAGATAGTGCATACCTCCAATGGATGCAACAGAAGATACTTCTATGGTATGAAGTATTTTGTGGCAAACAATTCAAACCTAAATCTGGCTGAGCCTCCATATACAACCATCAGTTTACAGGAGATTCAGGAGTAAACGAATGTGTTAGATGACACCATGGGCATGCAACAGCAGTGTCAGACTGTGGACTATTCTACAGGACAAATGACCAGGTTTCGTCCACAAATAAATGGCAAGAAAGAAATGGGGAGGAAATCCAGAGATTAAAACAGATTTAAGAGACATAAATCAAATGCAGTACGTGGATCTTCTGGATTTTTATTATTAAATGACATTTTAGATTCAATTACTAAGTGACATTTATGAGACAATCAGGGAAATTTGAAAGCTGACTAAACATTTGATGATAAGACTATTTCTTAGATGTGATAATGATACTATAGTTTTAGAAAATAAGAGTCCCAATGTTTTAGAGATATGTACTAAATTAATTAAAGATGAAATGATATAATCTTGGATTTGATATAATTTTGTAAATAATTTTTTAAATTATGGAGGATGGGAGATGGGGAAGTTTGTAGATGAAATAAAGGTGGGCATATGATAAATGTTGAAGATGAATGATGGGTATGAAGGGTTCATTATGTTATTCTCTCTGTATGTATGTTTGAAAATTTCCCTAATAAAGTTTTTTTAAGTGGGATCATACGCCTGAAAATATCTTATTTTTCCTCATATCTTAAGGCAAACAACATAAATTAATTAGTTATTTGCTACGTTGTTCACTCAAGCATAGCTTTACAGATTACGGCTGCCCTAAAAAACTACCCTCATTTACCCAGGATAATCATTGTTCTAGGATCAGAATGAGCTCTTACAGTCATGGTGTGTCTCACCATCATTTGCTTACAGAATGCTAGCACTGGAAAGACTTTGTGGATTTCTAACTATGTTTTTAAAAAGCCCCAAGACAAAGAATGTCTCATGAGTCAGGGGCAGGATAAGGAAGTGGGCCTGTGGGCCTCACCCTCAGCCCCCTGCTTCCAAAAGAGCAACTCCTCTTCTATCTGCTTTTTAAACTAGGGTGGGAAGAGGTCAAGTCTATGGAAAGATGTCTCTCGGTTTTCCTAGAGCAATTCCTGGCAATAAGTTTGGCACCTCAGCCTGGTTTTGTGAAAGTAATTATTATGAATCTAAACTCATGCCATCTTTTTTTTCTTTTTCTTAACATACCCCAAGTGACCTCATGGCCTACCACCTTGTTGGTCCTAGATAAGGTTTTTGCATTTGAACTCTTTTAGCTGGATGACTAGGCCCCAAATGCCACGTTGGCACTCTCCATTATTGGTGAAGGCATCTCCAAATGTGTTTTTGTAGGACAGACGGGTGTCACATGTAATCAGAGTGGCCTACTGGCTTTTACTCCTCTAATTTAGCTACTGCCATCAACTTGCCAATCTGTTCCAGGTGTCCAGTCTCTGCCGCCCTCTGATGATAGACATCTGCAGTTTCAGGGCTGCCTGTGGTACAGGCATACCCTTGCCCAACCTCTGTGCCTCTATGCCTCTTAGAGTATCAAGTATCCTTTCTCTACTGCTCCTCCTCAAGCTTCTCACTGCTTTTTGAGCTCTAGTGCTCTTCTCTCAGGCTACTGAGACATGCTTGTGTCCAGCTTGTCAAAGAGTTAGGCCCCACAGCAGAGCTACAGGAGCTTTTGGTGATACTATTCTCTTTTTATTATATATAGCCCTCTACTTTCCAGAACAAATAAGTACTCTGGGGCAGGGAGTCGGGTGACAGCACGGACTCATAGCATCTTTGGAACCAGTGCTCCCTCCAGCCCACAGGCTCTACCACAAATCTGGCTAATTCTGGGTAGGGCTCTTGCTCTTTCTCTCACAACTCGTGGGTTCTCTGAAAATCAGAGATGTATCTGGACTCTTGCTTAAGTGACCCTGGTCACTGCATGACAATAAGGAGTCACTCCAAATATTTCCTGACAGACAAGGCTGTTTTTCCGCTCAGGGCACCAGAAGATCTCTGGGTGGGGTGACTTGTTACCAACACTATGCCCTGACCTAACCAAGTCTGAAACTACATGATTTGTCTCATATCTGTAGGGGGTGGGATTTCAACACCAAGGTGGTTTTGTTCTAGTGAGTAAATATATTCAGAGTTAAATGATTTTTATTTACCATAACATTTTCTCAATATAATCTTACTTCTTGGAAGTTTATTGTCTTAGCTTATACTTTCAATCTTTTTGTTTGACTTCAACTTCTTAGTATACTCCTTGTATGAATTCTCTATACATAGAAGAGAGCTGTTATTTGGCTACTAATAAGTCAATTCTAAAGCAATCATGAAGGGAAAACCAAGGGTAAAGCAAGTGATTGTCTGGAGTCCTAAGCTACCGTTTAAGCAAACTAAACCTTTGAGATTCTTAGGCACATTTACCATAGAAGGCTTTATTCAAGTAAATACAGCAAGTACCAGTATGTTAATTAGAAAAAGATAAAAACTTAGTCCCTATCACATTTTTGTTCTAAGAAATCCTTCCCTATTTCAAAACTGCAAAGATATTTTATATTTTCTTCTAAACTTTTTTAAGTTTTGCCCTTTCACATTTAAGTGCTTCATTCATTTAGAATTTATATTTGTGTATATGAAATAGGCATCCACTTCCCTCCCCACTGCCTGTATTAAATGACTACCCCAGCACCATGTGCCCAGCAATCCACTCTTTCCCTCACCGATCTGCATCGCTAGCTCTATTGCAGATAGCAGGTTTCCTTACAAGTGTGGGTCTTTGGACCTTTTACTTCCATTCTACATGTCAGTCTGCCTCCATGACAATTCTGCACTAAAAATTTGTAATCAATCTCAACAGTTGGTAGGGCAAATGACTTCCTTTCCGCAAACCTGGTTCTTGAGCAGTACCATGGCTCTTCAAAGCCCCCTGTACTTAAATATATACTTCAGAATCCATTTTTCAACTTCTAAGGAAAAGGACATTGCAATTTTAATTAAAATTACATTGAGGGTATAGATCAATTTGGCAAAAACATCTTTATGACAATGAATTTTCCTTCTCAGTAAGATTATGTCTTTCAATAAGTTTTATTATTACACATATTTTGGCTAAGATTTTCCTACCTAAGTGATTTTTTAATAACTACTCTAAATATCTTTCCCCCCAGTTTTAATTGCAGTTTCTGTCTGTTGATTGTTCAAAGAAATGTGATTAGCTGATTTTGTATAAAAAGCAACCTTGTCAAACTTTCTTACTAACTCCGATAATTTGTCTGTAGAACAAAATGGTTTCATTTCTAAATTTTGTGCTTAAGTTAAACATCTGGCTATTGCCTCCAAATAATGCTGAATAAAAAAGATGATGACAGGCATTCTTGTCTTATTCCTGAGATTATAAGAACTATTTTTAATATCTCATTATCAAGGATTTATTTGTCCTAACTTTTAACTAGACTGAAGGGGTTCTCTTCTATTGGTGGTTTGCTAAGATACTTATTAATCATGAATGACTGCTTAATTTTATTGAATGTTTTTTCTTTATCTATTAGGATGATCATATGTTTTTCTCCTTTAACCTATTAATGCTTTTAATATAGTGAATACCATTTCCAGAATCCTAACAAGGACCCAACATGTCGGATTCTGACCAATCTATTCTACATTAGCATCGTTTACACCATACATCTAGTGACAAAGATGATATAAATATCAATATCTTTACCAAATATAACAACTTAGGTTAAATTGCTAATACGTTAAAAGATTAGAGCTCAGAATAAATGTAATAAATTAGGTCCAAGAGTACAGAATCAATCTTAGGGAACACAGCCAAGGTGACAAGAGGTCTTATAAATATAAACCTGACCAGAATGGTGTAGGCTAACTTTCCACAAAACAACTCAATGTATTTTCTGGGGGAAAAAAAGGGCCATCAAAATGGACATTTATTTTGTACATTCTCTACCTCTGCAGTATTTTTGGTTCTAGGTCTTAAATGAAACCCTGATTCTTTCTGTTGATATTTCTCCACAACTAACCTAAAAGCACAAAGGCATGCACAACACTTTGGCCTGAAGAGTACACAGCATATTGCAGAAGTTCTCTAAAACTTCAGTATGGCAGAAAAATCATTTTGCAAGATTTCAGTTTGCAATCACAGGATCTTCAGAGGGAGAAGAGAATTCAGTTTTTATTTAGCCCAAACTTTTATTTTAGAGATAACTTTAGTTATCTAGTTAACAGAAGAATTATTTTGTTGGTAATTAACACATGGAATGGATTAAAAATCCATTAACATCTATACTTTTACTATCATAAATTCAATTAGTTTGGCATGCCTTATTTTATATTAAATTAATATGACATATGCCTTATACCTTATAAGGGTCAGAAATTTTCAAAGTGCACTCCAGGATGTCACCCTACAATAATGGGGTGGAAAAGGAAACAAGAGGGCAGAGGTTCTTCGGAACAAAGCAAATCACCATTTTTGAGGAGAAAGGGAATAAACAGAGCTGAAACAGATAATTTATGTTAAGAACTTCGTATGCGGCGGGCACTTTCCTAGGTACTCTGTGTATACTAACACATTAAATAGGAACAGAAACATAGTTTGGAATGCTTTATGATGTTATATTTGGGGAGGAAACCTGCTTCTATAATAAATACTACAGAAAGTAAAGCTTAAATTTTTTTTTGGATGAGGACATAAAGTAGATATGGTGATTCCCACTGAAGTAGGAGACTGGGGAGAAAAGAAGAGAGGACCCATCTATGGGGAGCCTCATCAATCTCTGAAGGTGGTTGAGATTTTAATAGTTTCCACACTAAGTATCTGTTGCACAAATGGTTCCAGGGCTCAAAAACAAAAATGGCTGAAAACTCTTGTTCTATTTTATCAGCAAATTAGTTAAGCTATGGTTTAATATTTTTCATGTAAACTATAATTTGTAAGGCTTCTCCTTTCCCTTTTGTTTTTTCTACAGATTGGCCCTGAGCTAACATCTGTTGCCAATCTTTTATTTCTTCTTCTTCTTCCCAAAGCCCCCCAGTACATAGTTGTGTATCCTAGTTGTAGGTTCTTCTAGTTCTGCTATGTGGGACACCACCTCAGCATGGCTTGATGAGCAGTGCTAGGTCCATGCCCAGGATCGAAACTGGTGAAACCCTGGGCTGCTGAAGCGGAGCATGCAAACTTAACCACTTGGCCACATGGCCAGCTCCTCCTTTCCTGTTTTAAAACACGCATTTCTCTCTCTTAAATTTTACATCCATACTCTTCCCATCTCCTTCCTAAATTTAAGTGTGTATATCCTAGGGGTAAGTGGTGATACAGGGTGAGAGGGAAATGTGTTTATGGGAAAGTTAAGTAAGTGATGAGTAAATTATTTTTCAATATTAAAGAGAACAGAAATGTATGACAAGGTCAAATAAAAATTTCACATGACTTTTAAAGATAAAAAAAGACTTCAAATAAACTTCATGGTCACTTCAGGCCAATCCCCCAACAGCAACATATATCTACTTTTCTAAAGCATCCTGCAAATTACTATTGATTCAAATTACTCTTAGCATTAATATAATAATTTGCCATTATAAACAGATTACTTACAATGCAATTTAGGGCACAGGCAAGAGGGATTTGATAACACTGAATACTCCACCTATTTTCCCATTTTAAAATGAAACTTTTACATTATGTGTAGCACATGCTCTGTTTATTTGATTAGAGACGAACTTTATGAATAAAAGACAGGCTTTAAAAAAACTCCTATAATAGCTACTTTTTAAAACAGTAAATTGTTATATTTCTCCACATATCCGACTGCTGACAATTTCCTAAATTGTCCTCTTTTCCTCTGAACAACTGAAGGATGTTTTACATTTATAGGTTTAATAAGCTGCGTCTTGTTTATCAGTGTAAATTTTCTGGTTAGGTCATTATCTAGTTGCATTTCTTTGTAGTTTTGTTTACTGATCTGTCCTGGTTTCATTTTTTGAACAATTTTATGTTAACTTTCACATAGGTACCATTCTGGGTTTGACTAATTAAGACAGAACACAGAATATATGAACATAGTATAATAAATTCCCGTCAAATGCAAAATAACTACTGTTATGATTATAGTACACACACAAAAGGGCTACCAGGCCTTGAAAAGCAGAGAAATCTCCCTCTGGCCTTAGGGTATGACGGCATCTAAGAACATAGCTCTTTCTGATATTTTAAACAATTATCTTGACTACTTGTATGCTTCTTTGAACATTCCAAAGATTTCACCCATGTTCTCACTGGACTGCTATGATGCATGTGTTAAACAGTTAAAGGATGTCTTCTCTTTAGAGATAGGCAGACCTGCGAAGTTTCCTGTTAGGTATTTCATGGCCCACACAGAACTTAGCCCTGGACCCCTAAAGGAGCTAATAGTAACTGCAGAAGGGAAGCAGGAAAGACACTGTTAACCACATAATCTGCAATGGTAAACTCCATCAAATGATAACCATCAATAAGTATGTTTAGAGGATACTGCTACCCCAACCAAAGAAAACTCTGGTTTTATCAGTTAGTTGCCTAAAACTCACTGATCTTTTCAAAATAAGTACAAACTGAGACATTTTTGTTAACAAGGGGCTAATACACAAAATCAGAAGTGATATGTACATTTTTTCCAGTAGAACAATAATTGAGACCAATTGTGGCCAGAATCATGGCACAGACAGGGGGTTAGAGCTATACAATCTACAAATATTAAACAAAAACTACCTTGTAGAAATTAACTGTTAATAATTCCTTATCCCATAAGGGCATTTTATGACAACAGGATATATTCTTCACTGATAATTTGATAAAATATTTCACTCTATGAATATCACCAATGCACACATATGCCACTGTGTCTGTAACTTGTGCTGAAACCAGAGAACTCTAGCGTCTGTTACATCTCATTAATTTGGGACAATCTCTACGACTAAATCATCAAGGGAATAAAAAGATACTAATGTTATTAGAAAGTATAAAATGGATATGTTCAACAAACCCTGGGTCTTAATAAAAGTCTTTGTTTAAACGTAACTAAATTGTATCAACAGTCAGGCAATATTACCATCCATTCTTAATAAAACCAACAAGAAGATCAAATGACTAGAAACTAAAATAGCATTGGGAGGTAGAATCATAAAAGATGTATGATGAAAAAAGGAACCCAGCATCAATTTCAGTAGATAGTTCTGAATAGCTAACTAAAGGATTTATGTTCCCCTAAAACCACAGTTGCTAAAACCAAGTTTTGGGCTTTGTTCCTGCAATTACAGATGACGTTCTTCTCTTAAATGGACAAAGTACTTACGCTAAATGCTTTCTTGAGGTGATATAGCAATATAAATACCCAATAGAGGAAAAAAAAACCCAAGAGAAGGAGTACTTTTCCTTACAAACCCAAATGTACTTTATAATAAAATCACAGCAATGATAACTGCTAAAGGCTATCTCCTACCTGTGTTTTTTGATGCCATTGGAGAGAGCATCTCCACCACCACAATCTTTTCCTTCAGACATTCTGTGTTTTCAACTGCTCAAATGCTTTCCTTCTTCAAATGAGTGCGCTGTCACTGCTTCCAACTCAGGGACCGTTCGGATTCGGAATCTGTGGCAGAGCAGGTTCACAGTCAATGAACTGAAGTTTGGTGCCAGGCTTTGGTAACAATGGATATCTCCTTTAACGCATCAGGCTTTGAAACTTAAGCAGCCTACTTTGCCCTTCAACAATCCATCATTTAACTACCTCCTCAGGGATTTCATAGAATGTGCACCCAATAAAGTTAAAGTGGATTTATGAAACAGATATAGGTTTATATGAACTTACAATTAAACAGATTTTATATATTAAAAGAGATTTCCAAACATTACCTTATCTTTAAGGAATCATATTCAGTGGTTTCCCCCCAAACTTCTATTTTTATTTTCCCTTCCAAAGCGTCTTAAGTATAACTTACAAAAAGCATTCAAATTTTAAAATTCATATATAAGGAAAAAGCTATAGTGGCTGTACTTGTGGGAAATGTAAATTATATCCGATACTGTAGACAGAAAAGCAACAGCATTAAAATATTTTAAAAACCCTTCTTCTGCTATAATATTATTTAAATCCTTCAGTGCTAAAGCCCAAAGTGTCTATATAAAATCTAATTATCAGGCAGGCATTTTTAGGATGGAAATGCCACATTCCCAACTGGCTATGTGTTCAGAATGGAGCCATCTGCCTGTTTGGGAATAATAAGACAACTTATTTTTATACAATACATCACAGTTTTCAGGCATGTTCACATTCTTCATCTCCTTTCAGCATCTCCAGGGTGCTTTGGTGACAGCAAGGGAGGACTACAGGGTTAACAAGTGTGCTAATGGTTTCATGGTTTGCAAGTGAGGTAAACCAGGATTTGAACCTAGGTTTTCCGACTCCTTGTTTAAAGCTCTATTTATTTCAGCTGAAAGCAGCAGTCACTCAGTCTTCATAAAACTTTAAATGCTGCCTAAGTTTTTATTAAAATATAAATTCAAGGTAGCTTTCCCTTCTTAAGCAGATAACTATTCACTCAACTGTCCTCAGCTCTGGGAAAGCATTCTTACACATATTCAAGCAAACTTCCTTAAAAAAATTTATCAACCATCTGCTCAGTATGCATTATAGCTAATCTGTTCAGGAAATTAAATTTTTTAGTGCTTTCTTTTCCCTTTACTGCATTCTATAATTCAGCCAATATCATGGAACCTTATTTTCAACATATTAGGCTGATTAGTAACAACTGCTGGAAAAGCACAACTGCAAGTTGGCCAACATACCTTGAACTCTGAACTCTTTAATGTTGTAAGTTACTTGCAGAAAGACTTTCGATCCTAGTAAAGTTATTTTTATTTTCTATTAATAAGTAAATATTTTTGGAACTTGAGAATACAGAGCTTTGTTCTGTCATATGCCTTATAACAAATAAACAGATATTTTACAAATAAATTTAAAGAGCTATCTATTTTTCATTGTCAATTTCAGCAGGTAGTCACAAAATTTTATCAAAAGAAAATGAAAGACAATCTGAATAGCCAATAAGAGGAAAGAGTCACCTATTAGATGAAATAAGCAGTTGTTAAAATTACACTTACGAAAACAATTTTGATAAAATAGAAAAATGCTTTTAATATAATGCTAAGACAAAAAAATCAGGATACCATTTTACAACTCTAAACTAAAAAGCAAAAAAATAATTTTACTCTGCCTTAAAGAAAGACCAGACTGGTTCAAGAAAGCAGATATCGGTACAAACAAGAGCAGTAAAATGAGAGAAGTTTGTCTAGGGCACAGTGAAGCAAAGTGGGGATCAGGCAATTTTCTGAGGTAGGCAAATGAGTATCAGGAAAGCGTACATAGGAGAGGCAGGGCTGCAGGAAAATCTTAAAAAAACGAAAACAGTGCTCAGGTGGAGGAGAGAGTTGTTCAGATGGAGCAGCATGAGCAACACCTGAATCAAAGATAATAATAGTGGTCTTGCAGTGGTGGGTGGGGGGTGGTTTTTTCACTTCTACATTTTCAAACTTGTTTCATATGAAAAAAACTAAGAATTTAAAGAGTCAAACAAAAATAACTCTCTATTGGCTAGTATTATTTAAGATGCATTAGTACTTTATAATTTAGATGTTATGAAAATCAAAAAGCACTCAAGCAAAAAACCTCAAGCATTTATTAAACATCACTATGCACAGGATAATGTGTTTGCTATTTAAGAAATACAAATCATAAGACAGGAACTTGTCCACACAAAAAGAAAATTCTTAACAAAAAGAAGATATACAGTAAACACCAAACAAGAGGTAAGGCAGTAAGAGCTTCTATGAAGCAAAGACAGACTTTTCTCAAAACAAGATTTCAACTTAGTGAATACAAGATGAAGACCTACCTCTCTCACCTGTTATCATGGGACCATGGTGCTTACCTGTAGCAATACACCATCAGGTGGGAGTACAGACCCTTGTCCTCTGTGGCTACCAGTTCTTGACTCTCTCTCTGGCTCTCTCCTAGTCCATCTCCCCTCTACTCCCTTTCTCCTTGTTCCTCCACCTCTCCCTGTACCCCAATCATTATTCCTCTCTACCCTGCTCCCAATCTCCTTCCCTCTCCAATAGAATCAGGCTATCTCCACTCTTCCCTTGAAGGGCTCTGACCAAAGTCACCAATTACTTCCACATTGCAAAGTCCAATGGTCATTTTTCAATTGTTAGTGTGACTCATCTGACACTGCTTAATTCATTCCTCTCCTTCATCATGTGCAAGGCAATAGTGGGATTCAAAGAACAGTAAGATCTGATCCCTGCCCATGGTCTAGCAGAGTCAGACTGTTTTGTGAACACATGAGTTCAGTAAATTTTTCTAGGTGCAGTAACAAAGTCTGAACAGAAGCAGTGGACCACAAAGGAGAGATCAGCCAATTTTACAGAGTGAAGGACAGGGTGTCCAGAAAGGATTGTGGCTCATGATAAGCTGAGTAAGTTGACAAGGAGTAAGAGTGGGGGTGGAGGAGAGAGTTACAATAGAGGAACTGTTCCAAGCAAAGCGAACAATGACCCAACACAAGGAGAAAAGAAATATTCAGTAAGATGGGAGTGGAAGAAACAAGAAAGAAGTGGTGGTAGGAGTAGTTGGATGGAAATGAGGGTATGAATCAGTCATTAAGCTGACTATATAGGATAAATAAAAATCAAAGGCAGGCAGTGCAACAAAGAGAATATAACATGAAGCTAAGAACGAGGTATTCCCCCAATACATGCCATGAGGTTCTGTATACTTGCTGGAAGTAAATCACAAAATTATCTCTGAGCGTTCTAGCTTCAAAGACAAAGAAGCAAACATGATCAATTACATGATTTACAGTGCCTGTGAGAGAAAAACTAACGAGTTACTTAAGAACATAAGCTCAGTTACTTCTAATGCTACAGAGATGTCTAATATATATAGTAGTCTGATATAGTTTGGACTTATTCTATTGGCAATAGGGAGCCATCTTAATAGACTATGACTTCATAGCAATAGTCACACTAATCTGTCTATCTCCAGTATAACATCGTTTCAAACGGAGACTCATAGTTCTTGATATATTTAAATTCAAACACGTTTAGCTAAATGTCAAAGAGGCCACAGCCACCACGGAGAATCAAGGTAAAGCCTGCCCACAGAAGCAATTTTCAAGTCTCCCTGTATTAACAAATCAGTGATAGATCTCAGTGCCTCTGAGGTGATAATTCAATCTTAAAATTTCAGGTTTTTCAATTTTGCCCATACATAAAAATATCAAATGGGCCAGATTTTATCTACCATCCAACGTTACTGGGCAATATATTAATGACTTAGCGGAAAGCATAAAGTATTGGAAAGAGTGTGCTTGATGCCTCATGGTGGTTACAGTGCTCTTTTACAGTGGTATATGGCTGCAGTTCTCATGCTTTAGAAACAAACAAACATGGGGGAGGATGGGGAGTTACTGTTTAATGGGTACGGAGTTCCAGTTTAGGATGAAGAAAATGTTCTGGAGATGAGTAGTGGTGATGCAACAACGTAAATGTATTTAATGCCACTGAACTGTATATTTAAAAATGGTTAAATGGTAAACAAAACAAAACCTAAACAAACAGGCAAACAGAAACTTGTCAAGCCAAAGTCAAAGATCTAGCAGGTTGAATGCATGAACTATATTCTGGTCCTGTTCTCTCTCACCTCAACGCCAACAATGAAAGAAAACCACACAGAAGAAAAAGTGGTTGGTTTTGCTACAGACCCAATGTTTTTAAATGCAGCAAAAGAAACTTAACAATAAACATAGCTAGATTTCAGAAAGAGTTAGCCTTTCATTATTCTTTTTATTTCCCACTGCGTTTTACCCTTATAAACATATATGTTTCTATAATACGTAAAATCACCCAAAATTTTCAGGATACTTCAGTGACCACTGAAAAAGAGGGTAATGGATTTATGAAATAGCCTTACATTACTTATTGAACTTTTGGTGAGTCATTAGGAAAATTTGTATAGCCCTGAGTAATGATGGGAAATGCAACACTTAGTACGTATTTATTTGTGGCTTTGTTTCTTCTCATCTAGTTCCAAAAGGATTCAGGTGGCTTAACTGATAATTATATTTTATAGAAAATCTGTTAGAACAATACTTGGAAAGAAACTATATTTTAGAAGATAAATTCTCCAGCCTACAGACAAGCATTTAAGGTAGATAGAATATCTGCCTGACTAATTTCTCAATTAAATGAGTAGTATTAACAGAAAGTTTGTTTTAATGTGATAAATCCCCAATGGCCTAGATCTTTAAAGCTCTATCCGCATTAGGACTTAGAATTATTTTGAACACATTTCAGATTGAACACAATCTTCTCTCATCCAAATAGCATGGAAGCCAATGGCTGTGACTGGGTTAACACAACTTTAAAACTTTACTTGTAAAGTTGTATATATTAAATACATACAGCTCTTTATATGTCAACCATAGCTCAATAAAGTGGTTTTAAAAACTTTAGATTAAGAGGAGCATTACTTCTATCCTACTTTTTTGAGTTTTTCCTCCTTATTAAAAGGCTGGAAGACGAGGTCATGAAGTTAACAATATAAATATGCCAACAATTCTTATGTTATCCTGATAAACTTTTTTTCAATACAACCTTTGAAAAACAGGTTGAGAACAAATAGTACAAAGGAGCAAGATGTGGAAGAACTGTGGATAATGTCCAAATAACCCTTCCCCCTGTTACTTCAAGTAACAGGAAATAGTCAGGAGCCACACATACTCAATTTAATATCCCTTTATTGTTTATGGTTTCCCACATACTAGGCATGTTCCAAAAATGTCCAAAGTAACCCGACGTAACCCAAGCTTAAAATATCAGTGCCAAATTTTTTTGTGCGTGTGAGGAGGATTGGCCCTGAGCTAACATCTGTTGCCAATCTTCCTCTTTTTGCTGGAGGAAGACTGTCACTGAGCCAACATCTATGCCAATCTTCCCCTACTTTATGTGGGATGCCGCCACAGTGTGGCTTGACGAGCCGTGTTAGGCTCATGCCCAGGATCTGAACCTACAAACCCCAGGCTGTGGAAGCAGAGTGCGAGAACTTAACTACTACGCCACCAGGCCAGTCCCAGTGTCAAAATTTTATTTAACTTTAAGGTAAAATTGAGTAAACTCAAAAATAACACAGCAAAAATGAAGAACACAAAGAAAATAAGTGAAACGTACCACATTTAGAATAAACTGCAAACTGAAAATCAGGATGAGTCCAGAAGAAGCTGCCAAGAGACTGCTACAGTTATCTACTAAGGAAATGACAAAGCTTAAAACAGAATTTTGGCAGTAAGCAACAAGAGTCAGAGACATTCTAGACATATCCTCTCTGAATGATGTCTAAGGTCAAAATCAGCCAAAACGTATATAGTGCTGCAGATGACAGAGTTTCTTAAGAGTACTGGCTTGTCCCCAAGCAACTAAATCTACTAGTTTTCCACAACTTGCAAAATCTGCACATGTAATTGAAGATGAATAATTATACAAACTTTTGTGTGGTCTCCTGGAAATCTTATGTTTATCTATT